>NC_079439.1:4602561-4682561 GCF_903798145.1 Danio aesculapii
ATCCAACGATGCGCAGCTCTACAGATCCCGAACCATGCAAGCCAGTGGCGACAGCGGAGAGGGAAAAAAAAACTTCACTAATGGCGGATGTGAAGAAAAAAAACCTTGAGAGAAACCAGACTCAGTTGGGCACCGACGATGCAGTTATCAGGAGTCAAATAAACTATGCAACCCACTTAAAGTGCTGCATGGAGACACCCTGATATAGCTCTGCAGACATCCCAAGTCTCCGTAAGTTCCATGATTTTACCAGTACGGCCCACTTGTGAACAGATTTTACTGCATGTGGCCCTTTGAGCTAAATGAGTGACACCTCTGGTCTATACCCACCACAACCCTTAACCAACTACCATCGGTATTAATGTCTACACCTTCCTTAACCCTAAACCCAACCATCACAGTTTTAACGTACGGCCGCAAGTTGCGGAGGCTTTCATACTTGACATGCTAGCCATTGTACTGTTATTTGCAACCATAGGGGGCGACGCAGAGTAGTATAACTGTCATGACAAAATGGATGAGGTCAGCGAGTGGAGTTGCTAAATGAATGAATATAATAATAATAATAATAATATATTAAATGGATATGGATAAACTTGGAGAAAACTCATAATGAAAATGTTCTCTGGTAAGTATTTCCACAATCTTGACAACATCTCATTGTGACATCTCGAATATTTCAATGGGATCTCGATAACTGCAAGTTACACCTTTAACTTACAAGTTACGCCCCTTCATCTTACAACCCCCGTCTTCCAGTCCGCAGACAGATACACTTGGCTAAGCATACGCTTGCGCTTGACACAGAAGTATAAATCAGCCTTAATTCTACAACAAGCACCCTCTAAAGTGGACACCACAGGCCATTACCCCATGATTTTAGTTTGAAGGGAGAATATATGTTTTAGTGTGTGAAATGTGTGTTTATTTACAGAGGAATGTTGTGTCACTGCTTCTCTAGTAAGAAGCTGTGGGCAGCGTTGCTTTGTAAATCTGTGAACGAATGTTTTAAAGTGAAGTAAAGGTTTCTTGTGCTGCGGTAGAGAGTAATGAAGGAGAAGGGAGTAGGGAAGTATGCACACTATGTAGGGAATGTGTCAGTCAGAACACAGTTCATCATTGAGATCTTCTAACGAACTGGTCATCTAAATCATCTGGGCTAAATAAGAGAAACAAAATCTGCAGATTTGTGGGGCGTAAGAACCAGGATTGAGAAACACAGGGAATGCATGAGCTAATGTGCACCTGAACCCTCCTGTTGTCTTAGAATTCTACATCATTTGCCCTTTGGGTCAAAAAATGACCCACTTTTACTAAACCACTATAATAAAGCAGCTCAATTTAATTTTAACCCTTAAATCTATTTTGAATTAAGCAACAACCTCATTTTCAACACAAACTCTATGAATGTCTAAGTTTTCCCCTTATAAGTATGCAGTTTTTCATTAGTGTTTAAAGGTGCTGTAAGTTTTTGACTCTTCTTAAGCATAAATATATCATAATATGTTTGCCGATATTTCAGAAACATGCTAAGTGAACATTCTTTATCTTAACAGTGATAAAAGTCAGATATTCTGCTTTAAAAATGTGTGTTACGTGCCTGAACGGCTGTCTTTGTTTTGATCATTTAACCCGCCCAATGGCACTTTAGCCTAATATATGTCAGGTCGCTTTGCTGGAAAACAGCGTATTTCATTCATTCTCATGCTCTCAAAGCATGTGTCTGTGACCGAAACGTGACCTCTGGTGGACAGTAGCAGACTCCGAGACGCAGATTCAGAGTTCCACATGAGGATATTATTTAGCAATAATATAAATATTATGAGCGTAAACATTAGGTGAGCAGGTTACATTGTAACCGCGTGTCCTAACAACACGCTACGTGACGAGATTTGCAGTGATAAACAATTTGGCTGTTTGCACTAGGGCTCCACGATTCTGGCTAAAATGTGAATCGTAATTGTTTTTGCTTAAAATCAAGATCACGATTCTTTCTCACGATACTTTAGATGTAAAATAAAGGTTAATATGAGTAGACTTATTATTGTTCTCAAAAATATCATCACCTTGGAATTATAAGGTTCTATCTTGCCACTGTTTATGAAATGTGCTATATAAATAAACTTGCCTTGCCTATCTGCGTTCTGAATGATTTTGAGATATTGAGCTTCAAGGTTTTTGCAATCCATATAGCAAACAGTATGTGTGTAACATTTTTTAAAAAAGTCTTAATGTAAACTATAAGTTGTCATTTAATATGTCAATAACTCAATTTTGACAAAAATGTCAGATAGAACCTTATAATTCTAAAGTGACGGCATGGTAAAACAACACTAATAATATTAGGCCTGTGTGTAGGTCTACTGTTTAAAATGCTAAATTTTGTATAGTCATTATGGTGGGCTTGAACAGACTTTCAATATGTCCTGTTTGTTAATTACAGTAAAATGACGACATCAGAATAAAACTATTCATAATTATATAGGTGAATTATTATGTTTGAGACGTGTGCTTGTCATTTGTCATTGACAGCATTATTAGACGATTTGTTTTCACTGGTAAAATCAGACATTTGTCATCATCAGATTTCTTCTTGCATTATATTCAACATTATACAAGCTAGAGTAGCTATACTGACACAGTAAACATTTATTTTCATGCACAACACTGTGTGTTAGCTATGAAAGAGAAAACATATCAAATGATTGTCGTAATTATAACTGTAAAATTCGTTATGATCATTTAAATGTGCGGCCAGTTTCATTTTCACTTCCTAGTGCGGCTCATGGCTGCCGTCACTGTGATAAAACACACACATGCAAATCATTCTTTCAGCGCGGCTCTAAAACGATCGCTCTGTGCAACAAACTGAACATTATTTACAACTTTATTACCTGTTATTCACAGCCTATGCAGGTTCTGTTCAATAAAGTAGCCGTCATTGGCGTGCTACATGCACACGTTCTCGGTAGCTCGTGGTCAGCTCACATGTGATTTCGCGGCCGCAAATACATCATTACATGAAGACAGAAATGACGTTTCTGGGTGAATTATACCTTATGAATACAGTATGTGACACTTTTAACGCCATTTGAAGGTGTTCATGTTCCTGTGAAGACTTGTGCGACTGCCTTCATGCTCCTCTCCTTACCTTGAAAATATAATTGGCTGAATCGTAGAAAAGCTGAATTAAGACAGTGTGTAGGGTCGAATCGAGATCGTGATCTTTTTTCCGATTAATCGTGCAGCCCTAGTTTGCACCAGATGAAACATGACAGAAATGTAAACACAACCATTCAGAAGCACAGAATATGCACTCATTCATGAAATGGTAAGGTTTATAATCTAATTAATAGATATTAAACCTCTTTAACATTATTAAATGTAGATGCTGAATCACAGATGTGTGTTGGTTTGCACTGAGTCTCAGTGCTTAAGTTCAATTTGAAATGGTTTATTTTATTCTCCAGATCTGAGGTGAACTATCTGCTGCTGATTTCAGTATATGGCAATAAATGTGATGTAAAATGGCATTCAAACTCACATTATTAGCATTTAACACTGAATAAAGCACATGAGGTGTACCTGAGGTGATCACTGTTCACCTGTGAGAAATAGAAGCGGTTTCTAAAATAGAAATGTCAGGTGTTGGTTATGACAAAAACTCCTTTTAGCATGGAAAATATTTCTTCTATTGCGTGCCGTTGCTTTTAGTTAGAAATCGGTTCAAATCAGCCTTTAGACTTGATAGTTAGGCACTCACGGCAATCTGGCAACCTTGCATGGACTTGTCAGAGGGAAGACGAGTGAAAATGTGTTTTGTTCCAGAAATGCAATACCTAGTTCAACCACTAGGTGTGAAACTTACATACTGCACCTTTAATCAGTGGACAACACTCGTTTCTGACTAAACGGTGTAATTTGTAATGTTAAAAGTACCTGCATAAATGTAATGTGGTGTTTAGCAAGATCGTATTCATAAACGTAAAGCAGTAGACTCTTACTGTGTATGCTTGTGTGTGTCAGCAGTTCTTATGGTGTACAAATGGTTTTATAGCTGGCGGTTCAAACTTGACCCGAAAGATAACAGTTGTACAACATCAATGTGTACAGCCTTCATGTAAATATGAATATAGAAAATGATGAACTTTTTCTCTAATATTGGGGTATTTTCTTAGAAAACTTCAAGATTTCTGCTGTTAAAACAGTGTCTGGGTCCACAGGAGGGTTAAATGCAATGCAAGTCATTCTAAATCCTTCTAATGCATGAATGTAATGCACGAGACATGTTCACCTTCCGCTGGTCTTTCTTTGAGGCGGGTTTGTCTTTAAAGAGTTTCTCCACAGCAACATAAGCCTGAAGCGCCCAGTCGTATACACTGTCTCCTGTGTTCTGTATTGACAGATTAGAAAAACACACAGAGATTTTTTATATATATATATATATATATATATATATATATATATATATATATATATATATATATATATATATATATATATATATATATGCAGTTGAGGTCAAACTTATCCGTATATTTTTTCGCCCAATCTTTGTTTAACAGAAAGAAGTTTTTTTTTCAACACATTTCTAATCATAATAGTTTTAATAACTCATTTCTAATAACTGATTTATTTTATCTTTGCTGCGTAACTTTGGTGTTGAACAGAGCAAGGAATTTTTCACAGTACTTTTAATATTTTTTCTTCTGGAGAAAGTCTTATTTGTTATTTCTGCTAGAATAAAAGCAGTTTTAAATTTTTTAAAACCATTTTAAGGTCAATATTATTAGCGCCCTTAAGCAATATTTGCTTTGAATTGTCTACAGAAACCACTGTTATACAATGACTTACCTAATTACTAGGGCCAGACGGAATCTGCAGACGTTTTTTGCCATTTCTGTGGAGAATTTTGGTAAAAATCTGTGGATTTCTGCAGAATTATTTTGGGAGTATCATAACTAAAACCTTAATATGTGAAATAAAAAATATCTTTTTAACTTTTATTTAATGTTTAAAATGCAAATACAATTAGAGCAAATCTCTCATATAATATCTCTACTGAAAGACTTATATTACTTTACAAACTGTATTGTAAATAAATCATGAACATTTTCATATTAGTAGGCCCATACGGAATCTGCGCGCGCAGAATTCCACAGATTTTTAACCCATCATAGATTCTGTTTATTTACTCGAGTAAATGTGTGTAAATCTATATTTATTCAGTTTTTAAAACAATTACAGTAATATTATTGACTAATATGAAAATGTTCATCTGATTTATTTACAATACAGTTTGTAAAGTAATATTTCCTGTCTTTTAGCAGATATATTATATGAGAGACTTGCTTTGTTTACCAAATAAAGTGGATCTAATTGGATTTGCATTTTAAAAATTAAATAAAAGTTAAAAAGATATTTTTTATTTCACATATTAAGGTTTTAGTTATGATACTCCCAAAATAATTCAGCAGAAATCTGCAGATTTTTACCAAAATAGCAAAAAACGTCAGCAGATTCCATCTGGCCCTACATATTAGTCAATAACATTACTGTAATGACCTTAAAAACTGAATAAATATAGATTTACACACATTTACTCAAGTAAATAAACAGAATTAATGACGGGCTAAAAATCTGCGGAATTCTGTGTGCGCAGATTCCGTGTGGGCCTATCAAATTCCCTAACTTAACCTAATTAACCTAGTTAAGCCTTTAAATGTCACTTTAAGCTGAATACTAGTATCTATCTATCTAACATCTAGTCAAATATTATTTACTGTCATCATGGCAAAGATAAAATAAATCAGTGATTAAAAATGAGCTATTTGTTGGAAAAAAAAAAAAAAAAAAATATATATATATATATATATATATATATATATATATTATATATATATATATATATATATATATTTTTTTTTTTTTTTTCCTTTTCATTAAACAATTGTATTTGTATTGCTTAAAGGTGATATATAAACTAAACTTCTTCTTTTGACTTGCATACTTATGAAGCATTTTTGCAAAAGTAGATTAAGCTGATAGAAATGCAAAGACCTGATTGTCTAAAATTTAACTTGAGCTCTGCAGCTAAACTTCCTGTTAGCAGAAATAGGTTAAAACTGAACACTGAATATGTGCAGTTGAGTAAAGGCTTATGCTTTTATTGTTGTGCAGAGAATTCGTAGAAAGAGGACGTATGTATGGGTGCGGCCAATGGAGAATGATTGACAAGTGACGAATTTCGCTGAACTCCACCTGTTAATATCAGCTGCCTATAAAAGCTGGAGTCAGGAAATGAAAATTGTTGCGCACCTCCTGAATGAAACTTCTGCACGTCATTGAGGATATCAGAATTTTGTTCATGGAATTATTCATTTGTATACAATAAATTACTAATACTTTTGACAAAGTATTAAACCTCTCCTGGGCTTTTTTATTGATCATGGAATTGATTAAATATTCCAACATAATAAAACTATTATGTGTGGAAAAAATCTTTCCATTAAACAGAAATTGGGGGAAAATATATGCAGGAGGGCTAATAATTCAGGATGTTTTCAACTGTAATTATCATTGTACATCTCATGTACATGCATCTAGATTTAAACATATTTACATGAAAAAACAATATAAAATTGCAAAGCAGGAAACGTGATGAATAAAAACAAAAGATTGAGTGTAATTGATCATCACTATTAATAATCTATAATGTTTTTAATAATGTGCCCAAACTATTATTTGACAATATTATAGTCAGGATAATGCATTTGTTTGGTAATAAAAAACAATGCTACTTTATTGCTTTTATTTATGCATTACCTGACCAGCTACCCTCTGTGTTCTGTTGTTTTGTCATAGGTTAGTGTTTTTTATGTATTGTATTTTATGTATTATTATTGTATTGTTTTTTTTCTTCAATATTTTGTTGTAGTTTTTTTTTTAAATGTAAAAAGCACATAAATAAACGTTTAAAAAGAAAAACAAACAAAATAAAAACAAAAAATTAATCTCCAGTCAATAACAAATTGCTTTAAACAGCACAAAAAAAAAGAGCAGTGCATTTTGGACCAGATGGTGGTTTTACAGCTTCACGGTAAAATCAAACATGAGTTCAGACCGAGCAATCAAACAAGGTGTAAAAACAGTGTATTTTGGGGTGTTTTATATTTTAATCAGTGACCCCCGCTGACCATTCAGGACATGCCCATCAGCAAATTTCCCAGGATGAAACACTGATGTGTGTTGACAGGCTTTCAGTGTGACTTTGAGAGATAATCAGAGGAGTTTTTCCATATTGGTTACAATGAAAACAGAGCGCCGGCTGATAGTAAGCAGCTCTCAGCGGGAGCTTGTGTTTATGGCCTTGGGAGTTTTCAGGAATGTGTTTCAGCTGCTGTTTTTGAGCTGTATTGATGAGCTGGAAAGTTACGGATTATAACCCCACCCTTGACTTTTCCCTCATAAAAACACTGTATAGATCCTCTTTCAATCGCAATGTCACATAAACATACTGTATTTTTAATCCAGCCGGAAAACGTCCTGATGTGATTTCATGAGTTTCCTTTAAAGGGTTAGTTCACCTACAACTGAAAATTCTGTCATTTGCTCACTCTTTACTCGTTCCAAACTAGTTTGAGTTTCCATCTTCGGTTGAACACAAAAGAAGATATTTTGAAGTATGCTAGAAACCTGTAACCATTGACTTCTGTGTATTTGTTTTCATTTATGGAAGTTACAGGTTTTCAGCTATTCAACAGAATAAAGAAACTCTTAGATTTGAAACCACTTGCGGGTGAGTTAATGATGACGTTATTGTCATTTTTGGGTGAACTATTCCTTTAAAAGTGATTGACTTTGGGTGGGTGTTACTGGCTGCTGATTTAATTTATTTATATATTTCCATATAATTTAAAACAGTTTTTTTTTATGGTAGAAATTCATGAATGAATCATTTTCTTTTCGGCTTAGTCCCAATTATTCACTTTGCCGTCACTTGGCAAAGAATAACGATCTTAAAAGTGAAAAGATGATGGCGGCGGCTGCATATGCTCTGAGTGGTTTGGTTGATGTCACTCATGAGCTTAAATTATATAGTTATCATAATTTTTATGTTTATTTTAAGCTCTCTTAAGCTTATTGTCTTTTATCGAACTCTTTGTGTGATCATTTGAAACGAAGCAGCAAAAGCAAGGCAAACAAAGCAAAATCAGCTTGTACCTCGTTTTCTGCGGCGTCCTAATATTAACATCTGTTTCACTCAATGTGTGAGGGTCAATGGGGTGAAGTCATCTGTGCGTTCTAACATATTGGAGTACCTCAAGGGTCTGTTCTTGGCCCATTGTTGTTTAAAATGTACATAAATGATCTTCCAGATTGCTGCCCAGGGGTTAACTGCCAGTTATATGCAGATGACACAGTCATCTATGTGTCAGCTAAAACACTGTGCCCTGCAGGTGAGCAACTGACTCAGGCCATTTCAAGATGGCTTGAGCTGTCTCATTTAATGCTGAATGTCAAGAAAATTATGTCTATAAGAAATAGGCCTGTACGGGATACATTTGAGGTGCTGATTAAAAGTAAAGTTATTAAAGAAGTGAATGAATTTAAGTATCTTGGCATAACTCTAGACATTAATTAAAAGTTTGATAGTCATGTTAAAAATATGAGTAAGAAAGTTAAGCCAAGTCTAAACTCTTTTCGTTTTATTAGAAGGTTTTTAACATATCAAACTGCAAAATTATACATGCACACAATGATATTCTCTCACTTGACGTATTGCATTACATCGTGGTCACAAGCCTCTTTAACTACATTGAAGCCTATTGACTCAATATATAAAGAAGCAGTTAAAATGATGGACTTAAAGCCTATGCGATGGCATCATTGTGAAGTTTTTTTGTAAACATAACCTTTTTATTTTTGATAGTTTTATTAAATTTAATCTTAAATTGGCTTTTAAATGTTTAATTAATCATGTTCCAGTGCTGTTTTCTGATCTAATCAGTAGGCATCAAACCTCTCACAGAGTCACACAGGCAACTGCTAATGGTGAGTGTCTAGTGCCAAAGTGTAAGACCTCATTTGGTCAATCTGTCAATCTGTAAAGGGAGCCACACTGTGAAATGATTTACCTGTTAGCCTAAAATTAGAAAGTGATATATTTTTTGTAGTGTTCATAAAAAGTGGTTAAAAACAGAACAGCAGTGTTTGCACAAATAGTCTACTGTTAGTTTGTTGGATCATGTCGCCTTTGCTTTTGCCTTATAATGCTATTATAATGCCTTATAAGAATTATAATGCTGTGTATATGAATTTATTATATTTTCATTTTATCAATTTGGTCAAGCCTCCTGTGGACAGGGGTTGAGAATTAGCAAGTTTGCGAAAACACTTAAACAAATCCATCTGGTTTTCCAGTGTAATTGTGATGTCCATGTCAAATAAATATTAATCAGGGGTCGCCACAGCAGAATGAACTGCCAACGTATCCAGCATATGATTTTACGCAGCGGATGCCCAGTACTGGGAAACATCCATACACTCTCATTCACACACACACACTACAGACAATTTAGCTTACCCAATTCACCTATAGCGCATGGCTTTGGACTTGTGAGGGAAACCGGAGCACCCTGAGAAAACCCATGCAAACATGGAAAGAACATGCAAACTCCACACTGAAATGCACACTGACCCAGCTGGGACTCGAACCAGCGACCTTCTTGCTGTGAGGCAACAGTGCTAACCACTGAACCACCGTGTTGCCCCATTCATTAATCAATGTGTGCACGCACACACATCACACATGATGGTAGTCACTAGTCACCATGTGGCCCTCGTCAACATTTTCAGCCAATCGGCTTTATGTTTACAATCACTCTCATTGGTTGGCGTGTAGTGAGCAGCCAAAATAAATAATACCATAGTGGCCTACCTAAATGATATTTGTATTTTCAAAATGGCTGAGGTGCAGGGCAGTAACGCATATTCTTATTTTCTTTTTAAACCACGAGGAAATCTGATAATGAGCCTGATCAAAAGAGATCTTGAATTTGTGCGAATGTCTCAGGATAGCGGGAGAGAGAACCAAAGCGAGTCAAGCCAGCCAGAAAACATGTCAGCAGAGGTAACTGTGGGCTCTTCTTGAAGATTAGACCGAGTCATTTCATTATTATTATTATTCACTTGGCACTCCATGCTTTAACTCTCCATGACTGACCGATAACGGTATATGGCACTAAATATTTAAAGGTAGTTCAGAAATGTGGTGCTCTGTTTTGCACACCATTTAATCACCATTTAATGACGTCATGTTCCGGGAAAACTGAAATTGTATTGAAATTATTTCCTGGTTTTGTTCCGGGAGTTATTTATTTACAAATTAAGCCCTGCAACTAACCCAGCCGAGGTTTGAACCAGCAACCTTCTTGCTGTGAGGCGACAGCGCTACACGCTGCACCACAGCGCCGCCTTTGGTAGAAATGTGATGGCCAATGTTCTATGCGTCGTTTGTGCATCAGAAACTGGTGGCAGAAAGTTTTTTTAATGGTTTTTAAAGTGTTAACAGAGTTTTAACAGCGATTCAGAGATTCAGAATGTCACTTTTCCATTTGTGCACACTGGAAAAAAGCTTTGAAAATGTAAAAAGCTGAACAAAATGAAAGCTTTGGAAAGCGTACTCCACAGATGATCCACTGTATTGACACCCGCATGTGCACTTTGGTCAGAACGGAAAAATGCGGTTTAAGGTGTTTACATGTCTGCATACTCAAGATTAAAATTGGCATAGACCACCTATGTTAAAATGATAATGCTTACTGCGATTTATGAGCCTAATTTACATTATTTAGATTGAATTATTGGTAATATTTAATTGCAATATTGCATTAAGACTGTCCATGTAAACGCACTGCTTATTTACTTCTAATTCATGCATTTTGTTTGCTTGGCTGCGCTTCTGTATTTATTTTAATTACACAAACATCCATATTGTCCAGCGGAAATAAGTTTTGAATATTTGTATATCTAAATATTTGTCTTACAGAAATGCATTTGCAACAGGAGGCCTATATAAAACACACACAGAAACATGCGTGAACATAGACGCACACACCTTTGCGATGGTCACAGCCTCTTGAGGATAATACATAGACGCTCCCACTGCCATTAAACCCGCTGGGTAGATCAGTCTCTTCAGCCTGGAGCCTGAATAACAAGAATATTGCATTAACATGTTTTAACCTGTTTTAACACATTTTGGCAATAACACGTCGCTAACATGTTTCTTACATGTTTTAGAACACTGTGCACATGTTTTAACACAGTTAACATGTTTCTTACGTTTTAGAAACATGTTAACAATGTGCTAAAACACGTTAGTGTGATAAAACAAGTTACATGTTAGTTAAAACATGTTAGTTTTAGAACACTAGCAGCATGTTCTTATCACATTGCTATCATGTTTCTTACATGTTTTTGAACAATGATAGCATTTTTAAAACACTGCTAACATGCTTTAGCAAATCGTTAACATGTTTTATCACACTGTTAACATGTGCACAGTGCTTACATATTATTTATTTGTCTTAGAACAAAGACAGCATGTTTTTTATCAAATTGCAAACATGTTTTTTACATGTTTTAGAACACTGATAGCATGCTTTCACACTGTTAGCATGTTTTAAAACACTGACAGCATATTTTTATCATACTGCTAACATGTTTTAGCACATTGTTAACATGTTTCTAAAACATGTAAGAAACATGCTAAAACATATTAGTGTGATAACATATGTTTTAGAACACTGGCAGCGTGCTCTTATCACACTGCTAACATGTTTCTTACATGTTTTAGAACAATGATAGCATTCTTTAAAACACTGCTAACATGCTTTAGCAAATTGTTAACATGTTTTTACATGTTTTAGAACACTGCTAACATGGTTTTATTACACTGTTAACATGTTTTAGCACATTGCTTACATATTTCTTAATTGTCTTAGAACAATGACAGCATGTCTTTATCACATTGCTAACATGTTTCTGACATGTTTTAGAACAATGAAAGCATACTTTATCACACTGGTAACATGCTTTAACTCCGCTAACATGTTTCTTGCATGTTTTAAAACACTGATAGCATGTATTATCACAAGTAATGTTGTAACACATTGCTAACGTGTTCTTTTTATGTTTAGACCAATGATAGCATGTTTTTATCACACTGCTTACATGTTTTAGAACATTAACACATTTCTTACATGTTTTAGAACACTGTTAACAAGTTTTATTTTATATCACACTGCTAACATGTTTCTTACATGTTTTAGAACACTAATAGCATGCTTTAACTAATTGCTATTATATTTTTTACATTTAGCACATGTATAACATGTTTTTAACACATTGATCATACTGCTAACGTTTCTTACACTGATAATATGCTTTAGCACATTGCTATCATGTTTCATCACACTGCTAACATGCTTTAGCACATTAATAACATGTTTCTTACGTTTTAGAACACTGTTAGGATGTTATCACACTATTAACACGTTTTAGCACATTACTAACATGTTTCTTACGTTTTAGAACACTGATAGGATGTTATTACACTAACATGTTTTAGCACATTACTAAAATGCTTCTTTCGTGTTTTAGAACATAAACATGTTTATCACACTGTTAACATGTTTCTTACACGTTTTAGAACATTGACGACATGTTTTTATCACACTGCTAACATGTTTCTTATGTTTTAGCACATTACTAGGATGTTTTCCTACGTTAACAATGTGCTAAATTATATTAGCATTGTGATTAAAAACATGCTGCTCGTGTGCCAAAGTTACAAAGTTAGAATCATGCTAAGGCATATTAGTAGTGTGCTAAAATATCCTAATAATGGGCTAAAACATGTAAGACGTCTCCAGAAGAAAAATATAAAAGGAAATACTATGAAAATATCCTGTCTCTGTTAAAAATAACTTGGGAATTATTTGAAAAGATTATTTTAAATTTTACAGGGCTAATCATTTTTCTTCAACTGAATCATTGAGGGTTTCATTACTTCTTCCTAGAAAAAGTCCCAGGATTCCAGCAAAGCCGATGACTCCGGCTCTGGGGTAAAACTCAGGTGGAGGATTCTTCAAGTAGGCATAACTGTCTAGAATACACAGAAAACATAACTCACATTATTTGTGTCTGCATATTTCCATTTATTTTCACATAATGCTTCACTTACTCTGTCCAAACTGTACAGTGCTGTCAACTTTGGGTTTCATCGCTCCATAGGCACCCTGAGAGACGAGGCGGGATAAATAAATATTGTAAGTTATTATAATGTTGCTTTTGGTATATAGAATTAAGAATCAATAGTTATTTAATTTAATGAAAATGCTAAATGACATTGACTGACTTGTAACTGTGGGAAATCCTGACTACTTTAATTGGGTGTAATGCAGATAGTTTAATATATTTTTAAGAAAGTTAGAGAATTAATTTCTCATGTGGTGTTGAACTGGCCTGGTTTTACATTGTAGGGTCAGCAAATTAGCTAATACTTTGAACTTTTGTGAACTTCAACCGAATCCAAAGGTTTATGGCTGTATTTCATGATGTCTAGGTTACATTTTATAGTTTATAAATGTACCTACCGGACAAATCTTTATCAGTAGCCATAAACCCATAATGCATGACCGACAAAGATAAAACAGTCTTTATCTTAGCAATCAGATAGTCTGCTATTCGTGACCTAAGAGAGTAGACTAAAGACAACTGATAAATTAAGAAAATGAAACACCAGTAGACAAAAATGGGGAGAAATGTGACAACCATGGATATTTACCCACAATAAAAAAAGCAATTGTCAAATTAAATGTAAAATTGTTAAAAATAATGTTAAGTAAACATATATAAATTTATAATAATAACAATAATAATACATTTTTATTAATAAATTTTAAATAATAATTATTATATACATATATAAACAATTTATTTGATCTTAAATAAGTATAATAAAAAATAAATAAAAGTATAAACAAAATCTTAAAATTAATAAATCTAATAAATATATAATATAAATATCAAATGTTAAAATAATAATACAAATAATATAAATATGGGCAATTAAAAAAAAAAAAATATATATATATATATATATATATATATATATATATATATATATACACCTATATATATATATATATATATATATATATATATATATATATATATATATACATATATATATATATATACACCTATATATATATATATATATATATATATATATATATATATATATATATACACCTATATATATATATATATATATATATATATATATATATATATATATATATATATATATATATATATATATATATATATATATACATACACCTATATATATATATATATATATATATATATATATATATATATACATACACCTATATATATATATATATATATATATATATATATATATATATATACACACCTATATATATAGATATAAAAATGGAATTCGGACGTACTACATTCGCCATTTTGTCATGATCATGTGACCTACCCGCGTGAGTTGCGTCGCTTCACTCCCATTCATTCAATCCCAACATGGGATTCTCTCAAGGTAATCCGGGTACTACTTGCATACTTATTTTCGAATTCTTTGAATTTGGACATACTACTCGCCTCGCATACTGATTTTAGCACACTAAATAGTATGGAAGTATGTGGTTTCGGACGCAGCCCTTCATTTATTTTACTTCGGCTTGGTCCCTTTATTCATCAACTTATCCAGCATATGTTTTACGCAGCGGATGCCCTTCCAGCTGCAACCCCAGTACTGGGAAACATCCATACACTCATTCACACACACATTCATACACTACGGCCAATTTACTATTTAATTCCCCTATAACGCATGTGTTTGGATGGTGGGGGAAACCGGAGCACCCAGAGGAAACCCACGCCAACACATGGAGAACATGCAAACTCCTCACAGAAATGCCAACTGACCCAGCCTGAACTCGAACCAGCAACCTTGTTGCTGTGAGGTGACAGTGCTAACCACTGAGCCACCGTGTTGCTCCATTCATTAATCTATTTATAAATAGTCTGCATAACTGCAGTGTTTCAAGCTAGTTGCATGAAAGTAGCAGCAGCAGCATTGCAAAACCTTTGGAACACACTAAAACTGTAAGCATGGTGATATTAGTGAAATTAGCAGTTTGATCTTTTACTGTGTCACCAGATTGAATTGCGAAAATAACTGTTTCCTCAAAGAGGATCCTCAAACACTGTGATTGGTCAGAAAAAGTAAAGAGCCCTGCCCTAAACTCAAAGAGGATCCTCAAACACTGTGATTGGTCAGAAAAAGAAGAGAGCCCTGCCCCAAACTCAAAGAGGATCCTCAAACACTGTGATTGGTCAGAAAAAGAAGTCACACATTTAAAAAAACTTTCCATTACTTGTAATTAAATGCTTTTCATATTTAATATAATTTAATATTTATTGTAATTTCAACTGGCAAGTGTTTCATTTAATACTTACTTTATAGTGATGAACTAAAATTGAAAGCACAAACTATGCATGACCCAAACAATTATCCATTTGTTAATGAAATATTTATTTAAATATTAATATTAATTTTTAAAAATGCATTATTTGCCATAGTGAACGGCACTGACTAATTTCTATGTATAATGGCAAATGCAGTAAAGACTTTGCAAACCTGTTTGTACAGTTGTGGTTGCAATTCAAAATGGAAATGGAGATGATGTAAAAGTGACATACTGCAAATGTAAAGTGTGTGTGTGAAGCCACAAAGAGCAGAAATCTGTTCTTTACACAAGCAAACACAATGACCACTGCAAAAATGCTTTCTTACTAAGTTTTTGTATTGTTTCTTGTCCAAATATTTAAAAATTACAAGACAAGTAAAAAGTATTGTCTCATTTTCAGAAATAATGTCAAAATTAAGAGAGTTTTTTCTTAAAACAAGCAAAATGATCTGCCAATGGGGTAAGTTAAATAGTCTTATTTCAAAGCCAGCACAAGATAATTTAGCTTGTTTTAAGGAATTGAACTTAATTTTGACTTATTATTTATGAAAATAAGACAATATTTTTGTTTGTCTAGAAACTGGTGCTTGATTTTAAAAAGCTTTTAGATATTTGGGCTAAAAACAAGACATAAAACTCTAAGAAAAGCATTGTTTCCAGTATATATTCAGAACTGAATACTAGCATACTTCTACCCATCTAACAGATGAACAAATGTACATTTTAAGTTATCAGATGCTAAAGTCCACATGATAGCAAGATTTGCAATGTTTATTTTGCTAGCATGTCTTACGGTGAACAATTAATCTGTGCAAGTTAATCCACTTGGAAAAAAAAATGTTTTCTTAATCTTTAAATCAAACCCACCCTGGAGCATTCAAGTGATGTCAGTTTGACGGATTGGCTGAAATCAGTTTGCCACGCCCCCTCCCCTACTGTTACAATGGAGGAAATTGTAATTGAGTATTGAACATGTCACATATTTTCTGGGAATAATATTTCTAAAGGAGCTGTTGACATGGAATTGAAGCAGATTTTGGTAAAAACCAAAACAACACAAACATAAAAATAAAACAAAACAAAACCAATCTGAAAAATGAGTTGTGTGTAATAACAGTGAAATGACAGAAGGAGAAAGTGCTGAACTACTGAAACATATTTAACACTTTATATAAAAGGTTTTTTTTTTGCTGCTGCAGCTTCAAGATTCCTCTTATATGGAGTGTGTAAATATCTTGATGGTTCTGTGGGTCTCATCTTTCAAATCTGAGCTTTATTTAGTATTTTGTATTGGATTGGAGTCAGGTGGTTGGCTGGGCCATTCTACAGCTTGATTTTCTTTCTCTGAAAGCATTTGAGAGTCTCCTTGGCTGTGTTTTGGATCATTGTCTTGCTGAAATGTCCACCCTGGTTTCATCTTCATCATCTGCTAATGTAGATGTTGGACTGAAGCAGCTGATATTCATTTACACTGAGGAAGGGCAGAGGCTTGCTGAAGAACAACTGAGAGATATCAGCTGCTGTCTGGGCTTTCACTGCCTTTCTACACCTCCCTTTCTTCATGTGTTCAATATTTATATTTTTACCCTGTGTCATATTTTATTACACAGAACTTGATTTGTAAACTAATTAGTTTTGTTTTCTTTGCATATATGGATTTTCTGGTTGCCGTCAACATCCAGTGAAAATTTCAAATCAACAGCACCTTTAGAAATGTGTTTTATGAGAAAAATTGTGACATGTTCAATACTTATTTCCCCCACTGTATTTTGCTGCAAGTGAAAGATGAGGAGGAGCTCAAAAACAAAACCCCGCCCCCTACTCCATATTCAGTTTCAGTTGGAAATACATCATCACACTGAAACAAGTCTGCAGCAACTTCTGACACACACTGACAGCTCAAAAATCTCACTAATGGAATGTAGTTTTGAAAATCTTTTAGAACACACTCCTCTTAGAATGCACTAAATTTAGAATGTACGAACGTTCCGAACATTCAAAAGTAGCATTCCGATTATGTTTGCCTAACTGAATGTTCCAAAAATATATATTTTTTAAAAACTTGAAATTAGAAATGATGTTTTCATCGTAATGGTGCTACTAGCAAAATGTTCTTGAAATATACTGGGATTTTCGACATGCATATTTTGTTTTTTTTACAAAATGTGAATCGATATTGTATGCTTCACTCTGGTCACATGACCTCACCATACAGCTTGATTTAGATTATTCATTTATTGAGTATGCAGTTTTCTGTTCTGATTATAGTCAGCTGTTTGGAAGCAGCAGAAAGCATGTGTGTGTGTGTGTGTGCACTATAAAAATTGCAGGGTTCCACAAAATTCCTTCATGTTGTCCCAACCCAAATCAACTAAGTTAAAGGGCACCTATTTTACCCCTTTTCAAGATTCGAGATAAGTCTTTTGAGCCTCCAGAATGTGTCTGTAAAGTTTCAGCTAAAAAGACCCATCAGATTATTTATTACAGCTTTCAGATTATTATTAATCTCTGCAATGTAGCTGTTTTTGTGGCATGTGACTTTAATGCTGGTTCTCCCCACCCACTGTTCCCCACGTGCCTGTCAGAGTGTGCCTCAATCTCCGCTTCGGCTGCGTCAGATAAACAGCACAGTGACAGACATGAAGCAGATCTCATGTAACGTTTGTGAGAAATACTACAGTAGGAACTTTCCCATTGATTATTTGATGTATTTGTTGTGGAGTTAATGAGTCGATGAGAACGAAAAGTCACACACACACAGGCCTCGTTTACACTAATACGTTTTAGTTTTAAAACGCGTAAGTTTTGCTACGGTTACGCCATCCATCCACATTACTCTTTAAAGCAGGGGTGGGCAAACTCGGTCCTGGAGGGCCGGTGTCCTGCACAGTTTAGCTCCAACTCTAATCAAACACACCTGCTTATAGATTTCTAGTGATCTTGAAGACACTGATTAGCATGTTCAGGTGTGTTTGATTAGTGTTGGAGCTAAACTGTGCAGGACACTGGCCCTCCAGGACCGAGTTTGCCCACCCCTGCTTTAAAGGCAACAGTGTACTTTATAACCTCATTCATTACCCTGGCTATGTTGTTTCAATTTCTTAGCAATAAAATGAAAACATGATATGAGGAACTGCCTATTTTCATTTTGATATCAACTTAACAGACAGCAGAAATGTTGAGGCGTCGTGTAGCTGCATATTTATATGACGGTCATCTTCACTGTATGCATATGTATAATAAAACAGCCTATAACACCACTGCCTCCTTTCATTTTCATTGAAAATACGAACCATACCTTCTCTTTTGCTGAATATCAGTTTTAATAATCAATAATGGCCAATATAAAAGTATAACTTACAATAAGTTTATACAAGATAAGAAATAAAGGCAAGCAATCAGTCAAATGTGCAGAATCAGTGTACGTGGTTACATTAATTATTAACTTATCTTTGCGCTCAGCCAAAACACGATACCTGAGAACAAGTAATAGATTCAAAAAAGTCTGGGAATATGTTGTTAGATATAGACAAGATGAATTAAATATCACGTTTAACAAATATAGTGATTAGATCCAGCAGTAGATCCTTGATGAACAGTCCGACGTCCACATGTGCTGCAGCGCATGCAAGAGTGTGTGTGAGTGGTCACGCGATGTGTGTTTTCAGTGGTATAGTTTGGATAGAGAACTGTTCAGAAACGCTGTGGACGCAGATCATTTTCATTCTAAAACGTATTAGTGTAAACGGGGCCACACACACAGCGCGTGCGTTTAACTTTACACTGTTTTTGCACGCAAATGTGACAGGATACAGGTTGATGTCCACTGCTGTATGGATATCTGTTATGTTAATGTACAAAAACCTGATTTAACGTGCACAAACTGGGATTGAAGCGTCTTTTCTAACTGCACTGACACGTGGTTGTGCTAAATCTGAAGTAAATCGCTGTAATTCATACACACATGCAGTGTTTTAAAACATTTTACACTTGTAAAACTCACTCTTGATCACATTTGATGATGGTTGATGATCACAGAGAGCTGAACAGGTCTTTTAATCACGGCTGCATTGCGCACATCCTGTCTTGTTGAAATGATTATATTTGTTACTACGGAGACATGTTAATACATGGCTGTCAATCAATTCGGTGGGCGGGGAAACT
The DNA here is from genome assembly GCF_903798145.1 of Danio aesculapii. NCBI lineage: Eukaryota > Metazoa > Chordata > Actinopteri > Cypriniformes > Danionidae > Danio > Danio aesculapii. The sequence goes on from NC_079439.1 coordinate 4,622,304, forward strand.
CCACTCCTACGTCACGTTGCGGTGGGCCTCAAAATAGGAGGGATTTTTGAATCCTATTTTAACGTCAGGAAATTTTTAAATAAGAGACTTATTGTGTTTCTATCACCCCAATATGACTGTGGACACACTATACCTACACACAGATCTGTCCAAACAGCTTACAAAAGATGATTTTTTTTATCATAGATGCCCTTTAAGTGGATTGAACATAAAACAATTAAGTTTTCCCCCAAAAATCTCAAGAATTGTTAATTCAGCTCATTTCAAATAAGTAGTTTGAACAAGCAGCAGAAATAATTTGTGTGTCTGTGTGTGCAGGGGTACCTGGACTGTCTGTTTGGCTGATCTGGCCGTTTGCTGGACACGGATCAGACCACCAGCAACCAGGACCATACGGCAAAATTACAGAAGAAGAACCAAATCATCACTGAAGATCCAATGATTGTAAATCAGAATATAAAGAGTCACAGATTACAGGAAAAGAGCTGCATTCTATAAAGATTTCAGGAATGCTTCACTGAAAATATTCATAAAAAGTTCATCTGATGGCATTATGTTGAACAACACAGAATATAACTGCAGTTATTCCCTCATAGAGTTATTGTAGTCGATTAAAAACATAATGTTCAATTACTTGTAATTAAATAACCTTTTATATTTAATGTCAATTAATGTTTATTATAGTTATATTTATTCAGATGAAGTCAGAAATATTCGCCCTCCTGTGAATTTTTTATCTTTTATAAAATATTTCTCAGATGATGTTTAACAGAGGAATTTTTCACAGTATTTCCTATAATATTTTTTCTTCTGGAGAAAGTCTTATTTGATTTATTTCGGCTAGATTAAAAGCAGCTTTTAATTTTTAAAAGCCATTTTAAGGTCAATATTACTAGCCACTTTAAGCAATCTTTGTTTTAATTACCCTAACTTGCCTAATTAGCCCAGTTAAACCTTAAAAATTAGTTATTAAAACAAATATGTGTTGAAAAAAATCTGTTAAACAGAAATTGGGGAAAAAATACAAAAGAATTAAAAATTAACAAGAGGACTAATAATTATGACTTCAACTGTATATTATTATTATTATGTGCATTATTATGAGTAATAATATTATTGTTAATAATTAATTTTTACTTAAATGCTAAAATAATGAAATAATAAAACTGTTTATTTTAAATGCACCAAAATATACTGGCCATATTCACGGAGTAATTGACAAAACTATACATTTTCAAAAGGGAATGTTATTTAATCTGATCACTGTAAACGCAATAAAAAAACAAAACATTTAAATAACCCCATCCCCTCATTTTGAAGAAAAAAAGCCCACGAAACCCAAGTCATGTTTACAGTAATGCACAGATTTCCTTTGCTAAATTTTTAATGAACACCTAGTGAAAAACACGTCATTTGTGCCTTTAAAATGAGATTTTATCAATATAAATGTTTGTTTACTCCTGTGCATATCAGGCTAAAAGTTACTGTATTCACTGTAAGTGCATTACTCTACACATGACGTTGCTTTGTTTTTGCGAACTGAGGGACTATTTATTATTTTCTGTGGTCATCATGTCACAGATGCTGAACACAGAGCTTGATCTTTGATCCCAGAACATTCTGTATTCTGTAAAGTCCCATTCAAAACACTGCGAACAGCTGCTGTTGGTGTACCGAACGTGCAAACAAGAAAAAAAAAAAGACAGAGTAAATGTTTGACATTTTCAAATGCAGAAAAACAGCATTGATTCTTATAGAATGCAGCTTTAGTGAATTAAACAGTGAATTCAGAAATCAATTAGACTGGAAAATAAGATTAATCAATTGAATAATTAGTATTTTTCTTCAGTTTATTAATTTCTTAAGTATACAGTAATAATATTCAGTATAATACTTTATTTTTCTTCTATTCTACTAATATTATAAGTGGTTATGAGTGCTGTAATGCTATTTTAAATAGGAGATTCTCACATGTAACGAGCATGTTTGAGTCACCTTTCATCCCAAAAGCTTTTACCTTACATTTATTCATTTAGCAGACGCTTTTATCCAAAGTGATTACAAATGAAGATAAAAGACTTTAAATCAACAGAAAGCAGAACTATAGAGAATTGAGTTTTATTGTAATAATTATTTGCAAGAAAAAAAGGTTGGTTAATAGTTTATACACTCACCGGCCACTTTATTAGGTACACCTTACCAGTACTGCTTTGAACCCCCTTTTGCCTTCAGAACTGCCTTAATCATTCGTGACATAGATTCAACAAGGTACTGGAAATATTCCTCAGAGATTTTGTTCCATATTGACATGACGGCATCACACAGTTTCTGCAGATTTGTCGGCTGCACATCCATGATGTGAATCTCTCCTTCCACCACATCCCAAAGGTGCTCTATTGGATTGAGATCTGGTGACTGTGGAGGCCATTTGAGTACAGTGAACTCATTGTTATGTTCAAGAAACCAGTCTGAGATGATTCACGCTTTGACATGGTGCGTTATCCTGCTGGAAGTAGCCATCAGAAGATGAAACACTGTGTCATAAAGGGATGGACATGGTCAGCAACAATACTCAGGTAGGCTGTGGTGTTGACACGATGCTCAATTGGTACTAATGGGCCCAAAGTGTGCCAAGAAAATATCCCCCACACCATTACACCACCACCAGCAGCCTGAACTGTTGGCACAAGGCAGGATGGATCCATGCTTTCATGTTGTTGATGCCAAATTCTGACCCGACCATCCGAATGTGGCAGCAGAAATCGAGACTCATCAGACCAGGCAACGTTTCTCCAATCTTCTATTGTTCAGTTTTGGTGAGCCTGTGTGAATTGTAGTGGTACCCGGTGTGGTCTTCTGCTGCTGTAGCCCATCTGCCTCAGGGTTGGACGTGTTGTGTGTTCAGAGATGCTCTTCTGCAGACCTCGGTTGTAACGAGTGCTTATTTGTGTTACTGTTGCCTTTTTTATCAGCTGGAACCAGTCTGGCCATTCTCCTCTGACCTCTGGCATCAACAAGGCATTTGCGCCCACAGAACTGCCGCTCACTGGATATTTCCTCTTCTTCAGACCATTCTCTGTAAACCCTAGAGATGGTTGTGCGTGAATATCCCAGTAGATCAGCAGTTTCTGAAATACTCAGACCAGCCCGTTTGGCACCAACAACCATGCCACAGTCAAAGTCACTTAAATCACCTATCTTCCCCATTCTGATGCTCTGTTTGAACTGCAGCAGATCGTCTTGATCATGTCTACATGCCTAAATGCATTGAGTTGCTGCCATGTGATTGGCAGATTAGATAATTTGCGTTAACGAGCAGTTGGACAGGTGTACCTAATAAAGTGAGTGTAAATGTGTGTTTTACCTTGACTTTTTGTATATCTTATTATCAATGTTATCTAAACATTTATTCATCTTAGTTTTAACATGCACTGATACACTAAACATTCATAACTGACTTCACCAGTGCTTGCTTTTGGGATGAAAAATAAATGTTGAGTTGATTTGAAGTGTTGTGTTGTGTGTTGATTGTAGAGAAGTGCTTGTTTGAGAGATGTAAAGACAGAAGAGCCATGCAGAGCAAAGCAGTGGACATGCTGAAACTGCTGTACGCTCATGCTAATGAATGAGTTTACTGCACTGATCTCTGCAGTTCTCTAGTATAGAGCAGTGGTTTAATGCAAGCTTTAAGAACTAGCACAAGACTCTGTGGGCTTACATTACACTTGTGTGTCTGTACGAGAGAGTGAAAGTGTTTGTGTGAGAGTTTGTAAGTTTGTGTGTGATTTCAAAAGTGTGTGTGTGTGTGGGGAAATGCACGACTGACTGACTGAGTGTGAGTGGGAATGTATATTTGTGTGTGTGTGAGTGTGTAAGAGACTGTGTTAGAGTTTGTCTCTGCAAACACACATGTGACTGACTGCGTGTGAGAATGTGCGAGTTTGTGTACAAGACTGTGAGTATGTCCGCACAACTGAGTGTGTGTGCAAATGAGCATGTGACTGACAGTGTGTGAGTGTCTGTGTCTGTTTGTGTGAGTTTGTGCATGTGTGAGTAAGAGAGTGTGAATGAGTGTTTGTATGTCTGAGAGAGTGTGTGTCTGCGCAACTGTGCGCGCGCATGTATGAAAGTGAGTTTGTATGTGTGTGTGCATGACTGTGTATACTTGTGACCGAGTGCGTGAGAGTTTGTTTGTGTGACTGACTGACTAAGTGAGTGTGTGCATGTATGAAAGTGAGATTGTGTGTGTGCATGTGCACCTGATTGATTGATTGAGTGTGTGCTTGTGTGTGTGTGTGTGTGTGAGTGAGTGTGTTTACCTGACACCAGCTGAGGTATGGCTCTGTCATTAGTCTGAGTTCAGCCACTCTCTCCTCCAGCTGTCCTCTCTCAGACTCCCCCTGCTGGATGCTCTGCTGCGGCACACTGTACAAAGACAACTACACACACACACTCAAAACCATCAGTTAAGCATAAGAAATTCATTAAAAACACACCTACATTAATATTTGCTGCATTAAGACATTATTTCTCCATCTATGCATCTGAACGTTTGACAATCGAGTTCTTTGGAATTGTAAAGAGACAAGCTCATTGTTAAACTAATTTGTTTTGCAATGTATCATTCGGGTGTTTTAAATTTAAAATGTATAATTTAGCATTGTTTATATATTTTTAATTTAATAAAATATTATTTACATGACATTTAAGCACATTTTTCTGCCCAAAGTCGTATTGCTGTTATGCATCTGAGGTTTGCATTCACATTATATTTAACATCTTATTTTAGAACACTGAGAAAAATACTAAATAAGTAAGTACTAAAAGGCAATGTTCTAGCTTAATTTATGTAACAAAACTTCATTTATGAAGCAAATTAGAATGACAAATCATTCAGGTTCTTTTGGAAGCATCAGATTTCACCCCAAAGTCAAAATCTTCATAAAGGCGCTTTGCATGAGAAGGCTAAATGAGACGCTTCCACCGACATTCTCATGGAAATTAAACAAATTTTCACACCTAATTCTTAATATGCAAATTTTTTATTCTATTTTCTTGTAATTGCCCATGTTCTCATTATTAGATGCTACAATATAGTAAAGAAATGCAATAAACTAATTTATTAAATAAATAAATAAACACTCTGATGTTTGTTTGAAAATGCTGGCTTCATTTCCTTCATATACCTTTCATTTGTAATTCAGATTAGGTGAACAGATAATTCTGGTTCTGTTGTAAACCTCTGGGCCAAATTTCAGCCCAGAGCAAAAAGTAAATATATGAACTTACATTTTGCATTAAGAAAATTACACCTGTTTGAATTTACATTTAGTCATTTAGCGTGACAAAAAGTGACTCTTGTTCAAAGTGACTTGCTTCAGAACTGCTTATTTTAGTTTTGCATCTGACATTTTAATTCGGCATTTTGCCATATTTGCATGCACAGATGTAATGTATAGAGGAGCTAAAACATGGAAGGAGTCACCACCTTACATTGCATGTCTTTTAAAGATTAAAATAAGGATAAACACTTGTTAAAGAAATATTTAATGGCACAGTATTTAGTAATACATTTATACTTTTGATGTGTTCATTGAATTTTGTGTTACATTTTTTATTGTGGGTGACATGGTGGCTCAGTGGTTAGCACTGTCGCCTCACAGCAAGAAGGTCGCTGGATTGAGTCCCGGCTGGGTCAGTTGGCATTTCTATGTGAAGTTTGCATGTTCTCCCCGTGTTGGCGTGGGTTTCCTCCGGGTGCTCTGGTTTCCTCAACAGTCCAAGCACATGCGCTATAGGTGAATTGGGTAAGCTAGATTGTCCGTAGTGTATGTATGTATGTCCTGGTCCTCTAGGTTGGGGGTTGAGCGTTTGGATAACAACCCACCTCATAAAAATTAGATGTTACGAAACATCAGTATGGTGCGGCTAAATATTAACATCGATATTAATGGCCCTGGGAGTAGATAAGTATGTTTATACTTATTTTGTGATTATTTTATAATTCCTTTTAATAATTTTCTCATGTAAAGCACTTTGAATGACTATTTAATATGAAATGTGCTTTACAAATTCCATGTCTCAATTTACTTCCTTTTTTCCATTTATTTTTGGTTCAATGGTTATTCTCACCTTCACTGCATAGCTAAATCTCAAACCAGCATGATCTCAAACCAGTAAACCTAAACTAATACTGTGATTTGCAGTATTTTCTTACTCATTTTGTATAACGTGTCTTTATTGAGTTTTTCAAGGTTTTACAGTAAATCAAACCCCATTACCCAAAACTTATCCCGGACAGGTTTAGTGAAAAAAATACCTACGTAAATAAATAATAATCATCAAAAATTAATTAAAAAAAACAACTTCTAAAGCTTCTTTGATATCTTTATTTTTATTTAGCTTTTTTTTCACAAAGATGGATTATTACACACTCAGAATAAGAGGTGCAAAATCTGTCCCTGGGGTGGTACCTTTTCAAAAGGAACATTCTTGTTCCTAACAGTAGGGCTGTGCAATTAATCGAAAATCCAGTTTCGATTTCGATTTTGGCTTCTAACGATTCTGAAAAACCGTTAATCGAGATAAACGATTATTCCATCATATACCGCCCCCTTTCCAGTTGTACACATTTGTTGCTCTGCAAAGCTCCACGTGAATATGACTAAAAGCATGTACTGTAATGTAACGTTTCCAGCACTGGATGCGAATCATTCATACTTTTAAAAGCGCGAAAGAGCGCTTGCTGTTGTATGTGTGCACGCCACGCTTAGACGAGCGGAGCATACACATCTAAAGTCATCTTAATGTGAGCGCTTTAATGGTCTAACACATGCACATTTGTGTCAGAGCACGGTGTTTAGTGATTATTCAGATTAACCCTCATATGTGTAATAAACAAACAAGTTGAGAATCAAAAGACATGTGAAAGTGAAACCATATCAGAGCCGCACTCTACTTAAAGAGACAGCGCGCAATATTCCTCCTGCCGCCTGTTTTTATTATGAATCAAACACTAAAAGGAGAAAATCCCTCACTGCTCTTGACTGAAGGACTTTTGTAGCTGAAGTTTTTTTCTTTAAGTGAAGATGCTTAAAGCACAGTTTAAACATAACAGATCTAATAACTCATTTCTAATAACTAGTTTCTTTTATCTTTGCTATGATGACATTATATTTTACTAGATATTCTTCAAGATACTAGTATTCAGATTAAAGTGACATTCAGTAACTTAAATTCAGCTTAGACTAATTAATTAGGCAAGTCATTGTATAACAGTAGTTTCTTCTGCAGACAATCAAAAATATATATTGTTTAAAGGGGCTAATAATACAGAGCTATTAAAATAAGTTTCAAAATATTTAAACCTACTTTTATTCTAGCTGAAATAAAACAAACAAGCCTTTCTCCAGAAGAAAAAATGTTATAGGAAATACTGTGAAAAAGTCCTCTGTTAAACATATATTGAGAAAATATTCATATATATATATATATAAAAAATTCACAGAAGGGCGAATAATTTTGACTTCAACTGATAATCGTTTTGAATAATCGTGATTACAATTATGACCAAAACAATCGTGATTATCTTGGTGATCTTGGTACAATATTTGATACCACATTAAAGTTCCAGCAGAATTCAGACGCTGTTGCTAAGAAAGTGCATCAGAGATTGTATGTGCTTAGAAAACTGAACTCTTTCTGTGTGGAAAAACGTTTACTGAGAACTTTTTATAACACTTATATCAAGAATTTATTAAGCTTTTCCTTTTTTATGTTGGTTCTCTTCACTTTCCGTTAGAGAGAAAAATCGACTTCAAAACTTAGTCAAGACTTGCTCCAAGATTATTGGTTTACCTCTGAAGAGTCTAGTGGAGTTACATGAACAGCAAGTATTAAGGAAAACTCAAAGTGTGATAAGAGATGACTCCCATCCTCTGAAGCCTTTTTTTGTTCTGTTGCCCTTTGGAAGAAGGTTAAGAAGCATTAAAGGGCACCTATGGTAAAAAATCTACTTTTCAAGCAGTTTGGACAGACATATGTGCATGTATGGTGTATAGACCGTCATATTGGGGTGATATAAGCACACCCAGTGCTTTTTTTTTCAATTTAACAACATAAAAAACGGTGGACCAATTGGTCCCCCCGCCCACCAATATTGATTGACAGGCGCGTCATCATATCCTCAGTTTGTTGATTCACGTCCGCCATTTTCAGCGTGAGTCGAAGCGATATCACTAAAGGAACACGCTAGCTCTATTTGTAGATGCAAGGCTCATTGGGCTCAACACAAGAGCAATATTCTCCACATTATCTCTCTAATCGGAATTATTGGTTGTATCTTTAGGTAGGTTTGCAAACATGTGTACTTCTCATTGAGTCTACCTTATACTTCAGCCGTTTGCATTTCTCGAGATCCCAGAAGCTCCCTGTGATCTTAACCGATCACAGGCAGACCGCTGCAGAAACCTATGTTTAGAATTCAAAAATGCGTGGCGCGACAATTCGGGACACTTCATGTATCTGCCGCGCCACAGAGAGTGTCTGGTGTGCCGTGTCGCGGCTTCGAGCGGCGCATCCGGTGCCTGAGTCAAAGTTAACTCAGTGTGTGTGGTTATTAGTCTCGGTGTACAAGCTCGGCACTTGAAACTAGCACACAGTTGGATGTAAAACTGTACAAAGACACAAATGATTTTGTATTCTCTGCTTGGTCTGTGTCAGACTTGTACATGTACGACTGAATGGTGATCCTCTCTCTCCTCCGCCTGCCTGTCAGACTGTTGCAAAAGCAGAGTGGGTGAGCTCATGGCCCCGCCCCCTTGTTACGTTGGCGGGAAGCCGAAACTAATTTACATGTGAAGCAACACACCCCTAAATCAGCGAGCTGTGGACACGCCCCCAACATGACACTTTTTAACACATTATAACAAAAAAATCTGAACTGTGTTTTAAACTGAACCTAAACTGGCACACTCAGAACCATAATATTAATATTAAATCATAAAAAAGAGGTCAACTATGTGCCCTTTAAATGTAGATTTCTAACATGTGTTTTTCCAAGATTTTTTTTTTTTTTTACTATTTTTGAAGTTATACATGAAGCATGCTGGATTGTTTTTTTGTTTTTTAACACTGTTTGTAAGTGATTTGTCTCTTTATGTGTTCGTTGTATCATGAAATGCTATTACCCTAATCTAATTGCCCCTGGTGGGATTAATAAAGTTGTTAAACTTAAACTTTATGATTTTTCCCATAATCGAGCAGCCCAACCTAACAGGACTTTAAAGGTACATATTAATACCTAAAAGGTACAAATATGTACCTCAAGGCCCGTGAAGTGCTTTGAAAAGGGCATTTTTTTATTCTATGTTTGAGCTCAAGTGCATCAAATGAAAAGCAAATGAGAAGGGGTGGGGCATGTCAGATACCAGAGAGCATTTGATTGGTCAAGATTTGATAAGAAACTGAAGTATGAGGTGATGTGAAAACAATTGCTGATCCATTTAGGCTGAAGTGACAAACTGTAAAAGCTTTACATGTTTATATCAGCTCCACATCTTCTAAATGAGTATTTGGTCACTGTTTTGTAGCATCGTAGCTAATAGATATCTAAAAAACTTTCACAAGACCTTTAAAAGGTTCAAAAGTGTACCCTAAAAGTGCTAATGTTCACCTGTGTGCTCCAAAAGTGCACTGCCCCAGTGACAGATTTGCACCTTTATTTCTGAGTGTGTACTTGTGTGTTTCTCCGCAGCTGATTTCAGACTTTACCTCCTCTACACTGAGTGTTGTTGTGGGTTTGTCATCAGCGGATGCTGCCAGCACTGAGGCTGAAAACAATCCCAGAGTTCCAGAGGCTCCAGCGACTCCTCCAGCCTATCAGAAGAGAGCGCCAACAAACCGGTCAGACAGAAAAATAACCTCATTATCAGAGTCTGTGCTCACTGTCAACACGGTTTAGTGTTTCCTGGTCAATAACGTACAGACACACACATTTACACACTTCAAGAACAGCATAATATAACACACTAACATATTATTTTTTTAAGATAAGTGGTTGCAAACAATTCAGCCCATATAAATAGTTTGCAGCCATTAAACAACCTTAAACAAACTCAGTAAATCCAATGAATAATGTTTTGAATTATTCATTGGATAAGTTGGCGGTTCATTCCGCTGTGGCGACAATGATATTGTGTCCCCAGATGTGTAAGCAATGGGTCAAAATTATAATTGGTCCCTAAAGCATTTACATTTTTAATACTTCCTCTTTATGGTCAGTGGACTGGATATTTACTTCGATTAGTGATACCTTAGTTTGAATAATTATCTATTTATATAAACGCCTAATGTGAAATCGTCAAATGTCTCTGTAGGTGTATGCTGCAATTGAAATCTCCCTGCGACGATAAATAAACTACATTGTAAAAATTGCTGGGTTCCATACAATTGATTCGTGTTGAGACAACATGAAGGAATTAAGTTAACTTATTAGTTTTTACAAATTTAAGTTAATTGAGCATTAAATATTTAAGTTATCCCCTTCAAAAAAAATGTGTTGTTTTGGCTCATTTTAAGTAAGTAGTTTGAAAAACAGCAAATGTCATTTTTTTGTAGCAAATTATTGTTGTTTATTTATTTTTTTTAATTTTATGTATTGTTCAAAATTGATATTAAAACATTGTTTCAGCTCATTTTAAATAGGTAGTTTGGAAAAAACAGCAAATGTAGATTTTTGAGTGTAGCTAATTATTGTTATTATTTATTGTTATTATATGTTGTTCATATTTGATCAAGAATTGTGTTGTTTCAGTTCATTTTAAATAAGTAGTTTAAAAAACAGCAAATGTAATTTTTTTAGGTAATTATTGTTATTGTTTATTTATTTTTTAATTATGTATTGTTTAAATTTTATATTAAAAATTTGTTTCAGTTCATTTTAAATAGGTAGTTTGGAAAAACAGCAAATGTAGATTTTTGAGTGTAGCTAATTATTGTTATTATTTATTTTTATTATATGTTGTTCAAATTTGATCAAGAATTGTGTTGTTTCAGCTCATTTTAAATTAGTTTAAAAAAACAGCAAATGTAATTTTTTTTGCTAATTATTGTTTTGTTTATTTATTTTTTAATTATGTATTGTTTAAATTTTATATTACAAAGTTTAGCTCATTATAAATAAGTAGTTAAAAAAACAGCAAATGTAGATTTTTGAGTGTAGCTAATTATTGTTATTATTTATTGTTATTATATGTTGTTTAAATTTGATCAAGAATTGTGTTGTTTCAGCTCATTTTAAATAAGTAGTTTAAAAAAACAGCAAATGTAATTTTTTTAGGTAATTATTGTTATTGTTTATTTATTTTTTAATTATGTATTGTTTAAATTTTATATTAAAAAGTTGTTTCAGCTCATTTTAAATAGGTAGTTTGAAAAAAAAACAGCAAATGTAATTTTTTTTGCTAATTGTTATTGTTTATTTATTTTTTAATTATGTATTGTTTAAATTTTATATTACAAAGTTTAGCTCATTTTAAATAAGTAGTTAAAAAACAGCAAATGTAGATTTTTGAGTGTAGCTAATTATTGTTATTATTTATTTTTATTATATGTTGTTCAAATTTGATCAAGAATTGTGTTGTTTCAGCTCATTTTAAATAAGTAGTTGGGAAAAAAACAGCAGATGTAGATTTTTGAGTGTAGCTAATTATTGTTATTATTTATTTTTATTATATGTTGTTTAAATTTGATCAAGAATTGTGTTGTTTCAGCTCATTTTAAATAAGTAGTTGGGAAAAAAACAGCAAAAGTAATTTTGTAGCTAATTCATTCATTCATTCATTTTCTTTTCGGCTTAGTCACTTTATTAATCCGGGGTCGCCACAGCGGAATGAACCGCCAGCTTATCCAGCACATGTTTTTCGCAGCGTATGCCCTTCCAGGTGTAGCTAATTATTGTTATGATTTATAACACTACTTATTACTTATAACTAACTTACTCAACACCTTAACCCTTTCGGATTTGAAGTGTAATGTAATAATGTGGACTTTTTGTAAAGCTGCATTGGAATTATAATTATTGTGAAAGGCGCTATACAAATAAATAGACTTGAATTGAATAGTCAAACACCCTCATACTGTCATTTTGAGGACATTCAAGGTCCACTGAGTTTGACTGCTAGCAACACAAGTGCAGGAGAAACTAGAGGTCAAATGATGTTCGTGTGGAGGAAAAGGGTTGAAGACACTCAAAGCGGTTATGTAACGCTGTTTACATCCCATTTCTGCTGTCCTTTACAAACAGATGATGCACAACATTGTTGGTCAATGGTGTGTTGAGTTTAAAAACCTCAATTGTTTTTGTTAACTGATGGTATGCTAAAATAAAAGATAAATAATAGATTTAATGTTGTCATGGCAAAACAAATAAACATAAAAAATTATAATAATGAAACTTTCAAAAATAATTTCATGAAATTATTAAAAATAAAAAGTAAATACAGCAACAATAATAATAATAATAATACTGAAACTTTTAAAAATAATTTGATGAAATTATTAAAAATAAAAAGTAAATACAACAACAATAATAATAATAATAATAATGAAACTTTTAAAAATAATTTGATGAAATTATTAAAAATAAAAAGTAAATACAACAACAATAACAACAACAGTAATAATAATAATAATAATAATAATAATGAAACTTTTAAAAATTATTTGATTAAATTATTAAAAATAAAAAGTAAATACAACAACAACAACAACAACAATAATAATAATAATGAAACTTTTAAAAATAATTTGATGAAATTATTAAAAATAAAAAGTAAATACAACAACAACAACAACAACAATAATAATAATAATGAAACTTTTAAAAATAATTTGATGAAATTATTAAAAATAAAAAGTAAATACAACAACAATAACAACAACAGTAATAATAATAATAATAATAATAATAATAATAATAATAATAATGAAACTTTTAAAAATAATTTGATGAAATTATTAAAAATAAAAAGTAAATACAAAAACAATAATAATAATAATAATAATAATGAAACTTTTAAAAATTATTTGATGAAATTATTAAAAATAAAAAGTAAATACAACAACAATAACAACAACAGTAATAATAATAATAATAATAATAATAATGAAACTTTTAAAAATTAATTGATTAAATTATTAAAAATAAAAAGTAAATACAACAACAACAACAACAACAATAATAATAATGAAACTTTTAAAAATAATTTGATGAAATTATTAAAAATAAAAAGTAAATACAACAACAACAACAACAACAATAATAATAATAATGAAACTTTTAAAAATAATTTGATGAAATTATTAAAAATAAAAAGTAAATACAACAACAATAACAACAACAGTAATAATAATAATAATAATAATAATGAAACTTTTAAAAATAATTTGATGAAATTATTAAAAATAAAAAGTAAATACAAAAACAATAATAATAATAATAATAATAATGAAACTTTTAAAAATTATTTGATGAAATTATTAAAAATAAAAAGTAAATACAACAACAATAACAACAACAGTAATAATAATAATAATAATAATGAAACTTTTAAAAATAATTTGATGAAATTATTAAAAATAAAAAGTAAATACAACAACAATAACAACAACAGTAATAATAATAATAATAATAATAATGAAACTTTTAAAAATAATTTGATGAAATTATTAAAAATAAAAAGTAAATACAAAAACAATAATAATAATAATAATAATAATGAAACTTTTAAAAATTATTTGATGAAATTATTAAAAATAAAAAGTAAATACAACAACAATAACAACAACAGTAATAATAATAATAATAATAATAATAATGAAACTTTTAAAAATAATTTGATGAAATTATTAAAAATAAAAAGTAAATACAACAACAACAACAACAATAATAATAATAATGAAACTTTTAAAAATAATTTGATGAAATTATTAAAAATAAAAAGTAAATACAACAACAATAATAATAATAATAATAATAATAATAATAATAATAATAATGAAACTTTTAAAAATAATTTGATGAAATTATTAAAAATAAAAAGTAAATACAACAACAACAATAATAATAATAATAATAATAATAATAATGAAACTTTTAAAAATAATTTGATGAAATTGTTAAAAATAAGTAAATATAATAATAACAATAATAATAATAATAATAATAATAATAAATTATAAATACATTTTTATTAGAAAATTATTTAAAAATAAAGTAAATGCAATAATAATAATATATTATTAATAATAATAATAAAAATTAAATATATGATAATATAATGATAATGAAAGTTTTTTTTAATAATTTTATTAAAGTATTAAAAACAAAAAAGTTAATACTAAATATTTTGTTAAAATAAAAAATGAATATTAACATTGAAATGTTGTAATGACAACTAAGTAGTAATAATATAACAACAATAAAAGTTGAATTATAAAAATTAAAACTACAAAATGTAAACAAAATAAACACAAAAGAGCATAAACTACTATTAAAAGGAAATCTTAAATAATATAAATGTAAAATATTCAGAAAACAATACAAACAGATTTACACACATTTCGAAACACATTTCTGATCCAATTCGAATGTTGACCATTTATACACAACCTGACAAAGTCTTGTCGCCTATCCAAGTTTTAGGAACAGCAATAATAACTTGACTTCTAGTTGATCATTTGGTATCAGGAGTGGCTTATATGAAAGGCAAAGGCCTCTAGATTACACTTATTTGAGCACAATAAAATATGATCATGTCTTGATTATGAATGATTTCATTAGGACAGTAAGGTCTGACTCTGCTTAGACTAAAGTCTTGTCACTGAACCTTCAATAATGTCCAGTATAGAATATGTGGTCATGCTGCAGTGGAAACAGAATGAATATTGTGTCTGACTCCATCATGAGCTTGGAGGACTGCATCCATACATCTCTGCAATGACTCAAATCACTGATTAATAAAGTCATCTGGAATGGCAAAGAAAGGGTTCTTGCAGGACTCCCAGAGTTCATCAAGATTCTGATTCATCTTCAACGCCTCCTCCATCTTACCCCTGACATGCTCAATAATGTTCATGTCTGGTGACTGGGCTGGCCAATCCTGGAGCACCTTGACCTTCTTTTGCTTTCAGGAGTTTTGATGTGGAGGCTGAAGTATGAGAAGGAGCGCTATCCTGCTGGAGAATTTGCCCTCTCCTGTGGTTTGTAATGTAATAGGCAGCACAAATGTCTTGATACCTCAGGCTGTTGATGCTACCATCCACTCTGCAGATCTCTCGCACACTCCCCATACTGAATGCAACCCCAAACCATGATTTCTCCTTCACCAAACTTGACTGATTTCTGTAAAAATCTTGGCTCCATGAGGGTTCCAGTAAGTCTTCGGCAGTATTTGTGATGATTGGGATGTAGTTCAACAGATTATTCATGGGAAAAATGATCAACTAGAAGTCAAGTTATTAGTTGTTGCTCTTACAACTGGGATCCACAACAAGACTTTTGTCAGGTAGTGTATATATATTGATATATTTATTGATAAATTTGCATATATACAGTCAACATTCGAAGTGGATCAATAATGTTTTTTCCAAATTTTTATAAGACAAGAACTGTTTATAATACTTTATAGAGGAATTTTAACATTTTTAACGAATTTATAAGTAAAATAATTATTATTTAGTGTTGAATGTTGTCTTTAGGATTTGCTGGTGTTTTGTTGCCATCTAGTGGTCAGTTTTGAAAACGCACCTGAGCGCTGACCTGCCGCCACTCAACGGTTCACAAAATGTGGATTAATTTGAATAATAAACACTATAACGTTTAAATAAGTGATTTTATAAACTTTAATTCCACCCTACATCTCTATTATAAGCAGTGGAACAGTAAATAAAGCCAAAATCAGAATTTAACAATAACTGCCGGTACAATAATCGCATTAAATAAAATCGCGCTAGTTTTATATATAACGAACACACTCACTCCATAGACTTACAGACGTCTGAAATATTACATAGCATACTATTTTAAAACAAACACATAAAATATTTAAAGTAATTTAATATCTTCTGCAGTGTCCTTGTTGTTTCCTGCTCAAAATAAACGCTCCGCTTTATAATAGAATCAACTGAAGTTGCTTTAGGTGCGTATTTAATGCTGAATTTAGCGCGATTGTGATTATTATGTGTGTTTTAGTAGGACTACAATGACGAAGGAAAACTCTGCGCCTCTGCTGAAGTTTGTATTTCTCACCTTGTACATTTTCTTCAGCCTTCAGGATTCTTCTTCTACGCTTCTGAGCGGCTGCGGTCAGACGGTAATGCGCATGCGCCACCTATAGTCCAACTAGGGGTAAAGCCAAGAGCTTAGAATCATTCTATGCTCTTTGGTAAAGTCTAGAAGGGATACAGCTGCGGATCCGCACATTAATACTGCATATTTTTGTGACACTGTATAACAATAATTCATATTTTTACATTTGTTTTAGCGTTGGAATAGGGGTAGACGTTAATAAAATACAAATGATGGGTAATTTAATAATTAATATGAATAATACTCTGTATAATTGCTGTTTTTACATTATTTTCCCTTCTGAGAAAACAGCTTAAATCAGCCTAGACTGGTTGGCT
The DNA here is from genome assembly GCF_903798145.1 of Danio aesculapii. Taxonomy (NCBI): domain Eukaryota; kingdom Metazoa; phylum Chordata; class Actinopteri; order Cypriniformes; family Danionidae; genus Danio; species Danio aesculapii. The sequence continues at coordinate 4,638,990 of NC_079439.1, forward strand.
GGTTTTAGCTGGTCGATCAGCCTGGTGTTAGAGGGGTTTTGTCCATTTCCAGGCTGGTTTCCAGCCGTTTCCAAAATGACCAGCTAAAACCAGCTTGACCAGGTGGTTTAAGCTGGACATAGCTGGCTTTGGCTGAGCTCCCAGCCTGGCTAGGCTGGTCAAACTGGTTTTAGCTGGTTATCTCCCAGCCTGACCAGTTAAGATGGTGCTGGAAATGGCTGGAAACCAGCCTGGAAATGGCCAAAACCCCTCTAAAACCAGGCTGGTCGACCAGCTAAAACCAGCCAACCAGCCTAGGCTGGTTTAAGCTGTTTTTTTAGAAGGGGTGAGGGTTACATTTAGGGTTGGGGTCAGGGTAGACATTAATAAACTATGATTAATGGTAATGTAATAAATATTATCAATAATACTCTGTATAATTACTGTTTTTAGATTACTGGGATGGTTGTGTTTAGGGTTTGGGTTGGGGTAGACATTAATAAACTATGATTAATGGTAATTTAATAAATATTATCAATAATACTCTGTATAATTACTGTTTTTAGATTACTGTGATGGTTGTGTTTAGGGTTGGGGTCAGGGTAGACATTAATAAACTATGATTAATGGTAATGTAATAAATATTATCAATAATACTCTGTATAATTACTGTTTTTAGATTACTGGGATGGTTGTGTTTAGGGTTTGGGTTGGGGTAGACATTAATAAACTATGATTAATGGTAATTTAATAAATATTATGAATAATACTCTGTATAATTACTGTTTTTAGATTACTGTGATGGTTGTGTTTAGGGTTGGGGTCAGGGTAGACATTAATAAACTATGATTAATGGTAATGTAATAAATATTATCAATAATACTCTGTATAATTACTGTTTTTAGATTACTGGGATGGTTGTGTTTAGGGTTTGGGTTGGGGTAGACATTAATAAACTATGATTAATGGTAATTTAATAAATATTATGAATAATACTCTGTATAATTACTGTTTTTAGATTACTGTGATGGTTGTGTTTAGGGTTGGGGTCAGGGTAGACATTAATAAACTATGATTAATGGTAATTTAATAAATATTATGAATAATACTCTGTATAATTACTGTTTTTAGATTACTGTGATGGTTGTGTTTAGGGTTGGGGTCGGGGTAGACATTAATAAACTATAATTAATGAATAATTTAATTAATAATATGAATAATACTCAGTAAAACAGTTTTTACATTACTGTGATGGGTAACATACATCTAACTGCATTCATTAGATTCACTGGAAATATTGTTTACTCTAGTTTAAAAGTAAAGTTCGTAGACAAACTTTATGGTGCCTTGAGAAAACCTTGTCTGAAAGTTTGAAGTCGTTTTAAAGTTGAAATAATTTAAGTCATTTTTAAGTTTAAGTTTTAAATAGTTGGCATAGATAGATAACTACACATGTTAGCATGTTTCTAGTATGGATTGGCATGCTTCTTACAAGGCGGTTGATAGGGGTTCTAAGCGGTTGCTAAGGTGTTGCTAAGTGGTTGCTAGGGTGTTCTAAATGGTTGCTAGGGTGGTGCTAAGGTGTTCTGAGTGGTTGCTAGGCGTTGCTAAGGTGTTGCTAGGCAGTTGCTCGGGTGTTCCAGGTAGTTGCTAAGGTGTTGCTAGGCAGTTGCAAGTTGTTGTTATGCGGTTGCTAGGGTGTTCTGAGTAGTTGCTAAGGCATTGCTAGAGTGTTTTTGTGGTTGCTAATGTAATCCCGCCGGTCCTACCCGCTTCGAGCTGGTACCTTCCGCATGGGAGTCGGGTGCTCTACCAAGGAGGCTAAAGACCATGGCCTCTAGCGTCTGTCGCTAGAACACCTTTAGAGGTCAGAGGAGTGAGGTTTACCTGCACAGCACTTACTAGCTGGCCTCATTACACTAATATGTCGATAGGTCGTTGCTAGGGTGATCTTGGTTACTTGGTGGTTGCTAGGCAGTTGCTAAGGTGGTCTAGGTCATTGCTAAGGTGTTGCTAGGTGGTTGCTAGGGTGTTCTGAGTAGTTGCTAGGCAATTGCTAACATAAATTAGCACGGTTCTAGTATGAATTAGCATGTTGCTAGCATGTTTCTAGCATAAACTAGCATGTTGTTAGCATGAATTTAGAATTTATTAATTTAACAGCTGGAAGGGCATCCGCAGCGTAAAACATATGCTGGATAAATTGGCGGTTCATTCCGCTGTGGCGACCCCAGATTAATAAAGGGACTAAGCCAAAAAGAGAATTAAAAAATTATAACAAACTGACTAAAATTGTAAAATGACATGAGACAAATCAATTTAAATTAACAAAAGCGTCACACTTTATAATGAGGTTTCATTAGTTAGTTAATGCATTTACTAACATGAGCTTAATACTTAGCAATAATTACTTATACAATATAATAATAATCAACAATCAAATTATGTGCAATAGATAAATCATTTACTATCTGAGTTTAATTTATTTACAATAATTTGTGTAACACAAGTAGCCCATATTTGTGAGTGTGGGGTTATGTGTGTTTTAATGGTCCTTTAATGGTCTTTTTCGTTAGAATATAAATATTAAGAATATATATCAAGTATTTATTCAAGTAGAAGTCAGAATTATTAGCCCCCCTGAATTATTAGCCCCGCTGTTTATTTTTTTCCCCAATTTCTGTTTAACGGAGAGAAGATTTTTTCAACACATTTCTAATCATAATAGTTTTAATAACTCATCTCTAATAACTGATTTATTTTATCTTTGCCATGATGACAGTAAATAATATTAGACTAGATATTCTTCAAGACACTTCTATACAGCTTAAAGTGACATTTAAAGGCTTAACTAGGTTAATTAGGTTAACTAGGCAAGTTAGGCTAATTCGTCAAGTTATTGTATAATGATGGTTTGTACTGTAGACTATCAGAAAAATATATAGCTTAAAGGGGCTAATAATATTGACTTAAAATGATGTTTAAAAAGTTAAAAACTGGTTTTATTCAAGTTGAAATAAAACAAATAAGACTTTCTCCAGAAGAACAAATATTATCAGACACTGTGAAAATATTTCCTTGCTCTGTTAAACATAATTTAAGAAATATTTAAAAAAGAAACAAAATCAAAGGGAGGCTAATAATTCTGACTTCAACTGTATATAATTATTAATAATTGCATAAAATCCCTTTAATCGCTTTTTACTAGTCTCAAATATCATTTCGCGCCATTGATTTGTTTCTTTAATCCCTACATTATTTACGTATGTATATATTTTTCATTATATTTCTTTTCAATCTTGACGAGAAAAGCTTTCATAGCGGAAATAAATGTATTTTATATTTCCCTCTGTTGTTTTTAACCTTTCGTTGGTTTCTTAGCAACCACAAGACTCAACGGAAGTTTTGTTTTGTCAGTCAGCAGAAGCACGCGACTGTTATAAGAGAGCTCAGTGGCGTTTGACACTTTATAAAGCTGCTAACGTTTGAGGATACATTGCTAATATGCTAAATTTTTCTTTGTGATTCAGAATGCAGAGTTATGAGGATTGTGCCAGAAAAATACAGGCGTGTTGGAGATCATTCAGAGACAGACGACTCTTCAAACTCCTGATGAACACTGTGCGATCAGCTGTAAGTTCACAACCATCAGCAATATGACATTTTAGATAGTGTTTATTATTATTTGCAAACTGAAATGACTAATTAACCAAAATAATCGTGGAAATAGTTAAATTATATATTCTAGTGAAGGCCAAGAAGGAAGAAAATAATAATAATAAAATAAAAAAATCATGTTCATATAGACCAGGGGTGTCCAAGCTTGGTCCTGGAGGGCCGGTGTCCTGGAGAGTTTAGCTCCAACCCTAATCAATCACGCCTGAACCAGCTAATCAAGCTCTTACCAGATATACTAGAAACTTCCTGCAGGTGTGTTGAAGCAAGTTGGAGATAAACTCTCCAGGACACCGGCCCTCCAGGACCGAGTTTGGACATACCTGATATAGACCATTTCAATATGGTCATGTCATTGGCACTGGAACATTTCCTGCTTGTTATCATATTTCATAACTGTAACAAGAGGCAACTCAATCATAACTCAATGATAAAACAGCTATCATAATACACATATTGATAAAGAGTATTATGATAGCTGTTTATCATTGAGATCACCTCTTTTTGGGTTCTCGGAAGCTTTAGAAATTAAAAATGTCAAACAGGAAATACGTTGGGACCACAGTTTTTGTTTACATCTCTCAAAATGGTCTTGTGCATTTGATAAACCTACAGTATATATACACACACACACACAATTCCTCATTAAATGCAATTAAATTTAGCCTACTGTAAAACTGAAAATATATTGTCTTCAGTATATATTCAGAAATATTTTGGGATATTTTCAGGTTTAAAAATATATTGTTTTAAACAGCATTTATTTAAAATATATTTTGAAAAGGCGACACGGTGGTGCAGTAGTTAGCACTGACTTTCAGCAATAAAGTCGCTGGTTCGAGTCCCGGCTGTTTTCCCCGTGTTGGCGTGGGTTTGCTCCGGGTGCTCCGGTTTCCCCCACAGTCCAAATCAATCAATCAATCTATCAATCTATCTATCTATCTATCTATCTATCTATCTATCTATCTATCTATCTATCTATCTATCTGTCTGTCTGTCTGTCTGTCTGTCTGTCTGTCTGTCTGTCTGTCTGTCTGTCTGTCTGTCTGTCGTTCTATCTATCTATCTATCTATCTATCTATCTATCTATCTATCTATCTATCTATCTATCTATCTATCTATCTATCGTTCTATCGTTCTATCGTTCTATCTATCTATCTATCTATCTATCTATCTATCTATCTATCTATCTATCTATCTATCTATCTATCTATCTATCTATCTATCTATCGATCGTTCTATCTGTCTGCCTGTCTGTCTGTCTGTCTGTCTGTCTGTCTGTCTGTCTGTCTATCGTTCTATCTATCTATCTATCTATCTATCTATCTATCTATCTATCTATCTATCTATCTATCTATCTATCTATCGTTCTATCTATCTATCTATCGTTCTATCGTTCTATCTATCTATCTATCGTTCTATCTATCTATCTATCGTTCTATCGTTCTATCGTTCTATCTATCGTTCTATCTATGTTGAATTTGCTGTAATTATATGTTTAAACCCTAAATATTGAGGGAAAATTATTTGTTTTATTTTATTCCATTTTAACATTTATAAGTCTTAACTTGTTTTGATTAAAGTTTGATGAAAATTGAAACGTTGATATAATATTTGTAGGTGTCGATAAAATAGAGTTTAAATATTATAATTTTATTCAATTTTATGATTAAAAATCAAAGTTTAAACATTGATATAATGTTTGTAGATGTAGACATAATGGAGATTAAACTTTAGTATTGTGCTGTAAAGAAAATAAAAACACATCTGAAATACATACACTCACTGGCCACTTTATTAGGTACACCTTACTACTACCAGGTTGGACCCTCTTTTGCCTTCAGAATTTCCTTAATCATTTGTGGCAAAGATTCAACAAGCTACTGGAAATATTCCTCATAGAGATTTTGGTCTATATTGTCATGAGAGCATCACACAGTTGCTGCAGATTTGTCGGCTGCACATCCATGATGCCAATCTTCCAATCCACCACATTCCAAAGGTGCTCTATTGGATTGAGAATTGGTGACTGTGGAGGCCATTTGAGTACAGTAAACTCATTGTCATGTTCAAGAAACCCAGTGTGGTCTTCTGCTGCTGTAACCCATCCGCCTCAAGGTTAAACATGTTGTGTGTTCAGAGATGCTCTTCTGCAGACCTCGGTTGTATCGAGTGGTTATTTGAGTTACTGTTGCCTTTCTATCAGCTGGAACCAGTCTGGCCATTCTCCTCTGACCTCTTTGCGCCCACAGAACTGCCGCTCACTGGATATTTTCTCTTTTTCAGACCATTCTCTGTAAACCCTAGAGATGGTTGTGCGTGAAAATCCCAGTAGATCAGCAGTTTCTGAAATACTCAGACCAGCCTGTCTGACACCAAGAACCATGTTTTGCTCAAAGTCACTTAAATCCCCTTTCTTCCCCATTCTGATGCTCGCTTTGAACTGCAGCAGATCGTCTTGACCATGTCTACATGCCTAAAGCTGCGGTCACACTAATGTTTGAGCTTGCGAAATTCTGTCGTGCGGTGCTGCGAAAAGGGGCAGGATTAAACAAGATGATTAGACATTGAAAAATGCGAGAGATTTCTCCATGTTTTACATTTCTGTCCAGAGAGGTCATGTTTTGATCCTCGATTGGTCTCACGCAGTCAAGTGATGCGATTTCGCAGGTCAGAGTTCACCAAGCTTGAACTTTGCACCGCAGCGACATGCAAAACTTGACGCATGACCTTGCGTTTCCGGTCTGACGCATTCGCGTACGTAAGAATGGAAGTCTTTGGGGAGAAAAGTGTGACCGCAGCTTAAATGCATTGAGTTGCTGCCATGTGATTGGCTGATTAGAAATTTGCGTTAACGGGCAGTTGGACAGGTGTTCCTATTTACTATTTACTGTGACCTTTTATGTGAAGCTGCTTTGACACAATCTACATTGTATAAGCGCTATACAAATAAAGGTGAATTGAATTGAATTGAATTGAATTGAATTGAATTGAAGTGTACCTAGTAAAGTGAGTGTACCTAATAGTATATAAGTATTTAAAGTATCAAAAAATAAATAATTGCTGATTTTATTTAAAATGCAGTAAATATGCACCTAAACATGTCAACTTTTGCTATTTTTACAGTGTAAACACGACTTATTCTGCCCACCAGTTCCTCAGGCCCCATTTCTTTTACAGAAAAACAGCACATTTATTAGATATAAAATTGATTTTTCCTCATTACATTCCTGTCAGCACTTTTCCTGCAGTAATTTTAGTGGTGTGTGTGTTTGTCTCAGGAACAGTGTCTGGCTTCAGCAGTTCTGCGTCAGCTCAGTCCTAAAGAAGCCGAACTCCTGAAAGACCCCAGTCTGAAGTGCAAACTCAGATTCAGGTAGATGTTCTTCACACAACAATTAAGCGGCGCATTTAAAACAGAGTAAAGCTGCGGTCACACTTGACTTTTCCTTCCATAGACTTCCATTCATACGCACGCGAATGCGTCAGACCAGAAACGCGGGGTCATGCGTTAAGTTTCGCAGGTTGCTGCGGTGCAAAGTTCAAGCTTGGTGAACTCTGACCTGCGAAATCGCATCATTTGACTGCGTGAGACCCATCGAGGATCAAAACAGGACCTCTCTGGACAGAAATTTAAAACATGGAGCAATCGCTCGCTTTTTTAATGTCTAATCATCTTGTTTAATCCCGCCCATTTTCGCAGCGCCGCACGACAGAATTTCGCACACACAAAGCCCGGTGTGACCGTAGCATCAATGTGTCACAGATAAATTGTCAAATTAAGTTCAACATCTCTTTAATGATTGGTGCTTATCAGTCGACAGGTCGGGGTCAACATGTCAATCACATGAGATGGCAAACCACACCCATCCAATCACAACCAGGGACAAAGTCAAGCCCCGCCCACATTTGTTTTTGTTTTTAAAAGTCCATCATGACTGATTTAATGTTGATTTAATGTTTGTGTGAAATTAATCCACTCTGAGAAAAAAATACTGGAGTAAAATTACATCTATAAAATAATATATTTTGAATTTCTCTTCAGATTTGCAGGTCCTCGGTTTCCACCTTTACTTGTGTTCAAGATCTTTCACACTGGAGGAGGAAGACATTATTTATCAGGGGAAAAAGTCCTCACTTCCTCCAGTCAGGTCAGGATTGTTGGTTTAAGCATCACTGAGAAACTATAATTATTTGTTTATTATTGGGCAGCGCGGTGGCTCAGTGGTTAGCACTGTTGCCTCACAGGAAGAAGGTCGCTGGTTTGAATCCTGGCTGGACCAGTTGGCATTTCTGTGTGCATGTTCTCCTCATGTTGGTGTGGGTTTCCTCCGGGTGCTTTGGTTTCCCCCACAGTCCAAACACATGCACTATAGGGGAATTGATTAACTAAATTGGCCGTAGTGTATAATGTGTGTGTGAATGTGTATGTATGGTTGTTTCCCAGTGCTGGGTTGCAGCTGGAAGGGCATCTGCTGCGTAAGCACACGCTGGAATGGTTGGCGGTTCATTCTAGTGTGGCAACTCTGATAAATAAGGGACTAAGCTGAAGGAAAATGAATAAATTTATAATAAAAATATTAATAATAATAATTATTATTATTAAATGAGTTTTTATTAATATGTAAAATACTTATTTTTATATTAGCTGTTTTAAAATTTTTATCCAGTTTTTAAAATGTAATTTTCTTTTTTGTTAATTTGTTTTATTTTTATTTTTTAATTCCAGTTTTTCTATATATTATTTCATGTAATAAAATAAGCATGGAGTTTTTATGGTTTTAGTTTGATTATTAGTTAAGTATAACGTCCCTGTTCTAATTGTGGACCAGATCCATTTCTTTATACCACTTATATATATGAAAAATACACATGAATTTATTTTCGGGAGTTTAATTTTAAGTTTAGTGTCAGTAAAGGCAAGGCAAGTTTATTTATATAGCACATTTCACATTATATAGTACGTCGGTAATTCGAAGGGCTTTACATAAACAATAATAAAAGAAACATAAAACAAATAAAAAAAAAACAGAAAATTAATCTAAAAACAGGTTTAAAAGAAATCATATAAATAAAAAGATAACGTGATCTGTCAGACGTAGCACAGTGCTCATTTAATAACTGCACAGCTAAACAGATTGAATGCATAAAAAATAATGTCTCTAATATCCCTGGGCTGATTTAGGATTAGATCCATATTTTAATACTTCCTAGTTTTTACAAAAGAAAAATCTGTTCAATATGAGGGGAAAATGAGCATGAACAAAGTAATGGTTTTGTTTTTAGTTTTAGTTAAGTTTATTATCACTAATATAACAGTAATATTCAGCTATGTATAATAATGTCTCATTTAAGTATAATATAAGACCCATGTGGCGACGCAGTGGCGGAAAAGGTAGTGCTGTCGCCTCACAGCAAGAAGGTTGCTGGTTCGAGCCACGGCTGGGTCAGTTGGCGTTTCTGTGTGGAGTTTGCATGTTCTCCCTGCGTTTGCGTGGGTTTCCTCCGGGTGCTCCAGTTTCCCCCACAGTCCAAAGACATGCGGTACAGCTGAATTGGGTAAGCTAAAATTTTCCGTTGTGAATGAGTGTGTGTGAGTGAGTGTGTATGGATGTTTCCCAGAGATGGGTTGCAGCTGGAAGGGCATTCTCTGCGTAAAACATGTGCTGGATAAGTTGGCGGTTCATTCCACTGTGGCGACCCCTGATTAATAAAGGGACTAAGCCAAAAAGACAATGAATGAATGAATAAGACCCATGTTTTATACTTCCTAGATTTATACTTCCTAGAAAAATGACTATAAGGGAAAAAATGCATTCATGTTAATTGTTGCACAACGCATGCTTCCATCAACAGGCCACAGCAGACTCCTGCAGGATGATGGGAAATCGAGTGTTTATGGATCTCATTTCAGCAGATGAAATTCACAGAGTTGAACCTCAAGATGTGATCTGCGTGAGAGACCATGTGCAGGTGAAGGAAAGTTTCCATTTCTATGAACTAACCATGCATTTGTGTTGTTATTTTACTCCCAAGTTTTTTAATTGTTGTGTGTATTTTCATTTATTTTATTTATTATTATTTCGTTTATTTTTTTGTATCAGTTGGCTTTATATTTGAAAAAAGTAAAAGTAATGCAAGGCAACGAACGGTAACGTACAGCAATGGTTCTCAAACTTTTAAACCAGGGACCCCCAATGTAGGATCGTCAAGAACTCAAGACCCCCCCACTACCAAACCATATACAAACAATAAAAATAACCTTTTTTTAAGCTGTTCACAATATTTTAACTATATTTACTATACATTACAGGGCTCGAAATTAACATTTTGCTTGGTTGTACTGGTGCTCTCAACTTAAAAAATGTAGGCGCACCGGTCAAAATTTAGTGGCACTATTACTACAAGTTTTATTTTTAGTTATTTTCATAACAGACTTGAAGCCAATGGAAGTCTTTTATCCAATCTTCGAAAAACGTAGATGGTGGATTAACATTCACCACATGATCAGTAATCAGATGTGCCATTATTTGTAGCTTTAGGTGTTTCTAAGACAAAATCTGTCAGTGTTTTCATTCTCTCATCTTCAGCGCGTTACATTTTCGCGGTTGTAGCTCCTGTCATCTGAAGGCAGAAGGCGTTGACTGAGTGATTGACAGCTGATTTTAGCCAATCCATTCTTGTTCAGTTCTAAGAGCAGTGGGCCAATAAGAAGAGCGCGAAGGCGGGGCAAGCGTTGCAGGCTTTTTTACTGTGGCGAGTTGACATGACAACAGTTTTAAACTGTTCCTGAGCGCTGCGTTTCAAGTACAAAGATGCATTCTGCCTGAATGTGTCCTAAATGCTTTGTGAATTTATCAGTAATATCTTTTTAAAAATCTGAAAATATTAGCTTTCACTTGTAATACTGAAAAATATATATTATAATCACTGAAAATTACACAATTTTTAAATCACTCTCGCAACCACTTGAAATTATCCTGCAGGGGTCGCGACCCCCAGTTTGAGAGCCACTGATGTACAGAGGTGTGAAAACATGGAATGAATTGCCAACGACATTACATTTCTTTTAAAGGTGCCATAAAATGAAAATAACGTTTTTTTAGATGTTAGTATCAGTATTATTCATTTTTAAGAAGCTAGTGTGCTCTAAAACAGTGACAAAATTCACATTTAGAAGATTTAGAACTGTTAAAAATATGTAAAGCTTGTAGCTTATTACCTCTGCCCAAATGGACCAACGGTTTTATTCAGGTCAACTCACTACAGTTTCACAGATTGGTCTTCTGACCAATCAAAAGCTTTCTAGTATCTGACATGCCCCGCCCCTTTTAAGATGCTTCTCATTGGTGTGCTTGCACTCAAACCCTCTCACTGACAGAACTGTGATGAACAAAACACTATTGGCTGTTTTTTTTTTTTAAAGGGGAGGAGCTACACTATGTCCGTATCGTGTTTAAATGCATATTTCAAAGCACGGGTGACACGGTGGCGCAGTGGGTATCGCCTCACAGCAAGAAGGTCGCTGGTTCAAGACATTTCTGTGTGGAGTTTGCATGTTTTCGCCGTGTTGGCGTGGGGTTTCCTCTGGGTGCTCCGGTTTCCCCTACAAGTCCAAAGACATGTGGTATAAGTAAATTGGGTGAGCTAAAAATTATCCGTAGTGTGGATGTTTTCCAGTGATGGGTTGCAGTTGGAAGGGCATCTGCTGCATAAAACATGTGCTGGATAAGTTGGCGGGTCATTCCACTGTGGCAACCCCAGATTAATAAAGGGACTAAGCGGAAAAGATAATGAATGAATGAATGTATTGTTTCTATAATTATGGTTTAATGTAAACTTGTTTTTGTTTGGTTGTGGTATTGGTGTCTATTTTTGTGGTTCAGTGTACATTTTTCCTTTTTTGGTTTTGCCATTTGTTACTGTTGTTTTAATAAAATTATTTATTTTTTTGTATTAATAATGATTTTATGTAAATTTGTCATTTTATTAGTTGAACCCCAGGAAGAACAACCACTATTTGATTTATTCCTTTTTATTTTTGCTCCAGCCTTGTACACTGCCGGTCAGAAGTTTGGGGTCAATGAGTTTTTTTAAAGGTTTTAAAATAAGCTTCTCCTGCACACCAAGGCTGCATTTATTTAATCAAAAATACAGTACAAATTGTAAAATTGTGAAATGTTTTTGCAAAATAACTGTTCAAAAGTAGTTTATCATTTAATTAATAATTTATTCCAGTGATTTTAATGATGAATTTTCAGCTTCATTACTCCAGTCTTCAGTCACATGATCCTTCAGAAATCACTCTAATATTAGTTATTATTATTATTATTATTATTATTACTATTATTATTATTATTATTATTAATGGTATTAGTAATAAAAACAATAATGATTTGAGTAATAATTTCATTTGAAACTACACACAATAAGAAAGCAGATATTTACAATTATAATAAATATTTAACAATTAGTTTTTTTTACATTTAATAATTGCCGCCTTGATGAACGGAATAAATAAATAAAATAAATATTTAAAATAAATATTCTTTAAAGTAAATAAATAAACTGACCCCAAACTTTTGACCGACAGTGTGTATGTTGAGCACTTTGAGCAATTTTTCTGTGATTAATGTGCTTTATTAATACAATTTACTTACTTACTGATTTGTTTCCTGCCATTCAGTATAACAGTCATCTGGATGAGCTTCCTGCATGTTTGGGAGGAAGGGAAAACGGATGGCGGTTTCTGTCTCTGAAGGTTTTGTCCCGGGACATCACTCTCAGAAAGAGATTAAAACCAGGAATAAGAGGTTTTAGTGCAGGACGGCTGAATCCATCTCATTTTGCCGGACAGCAGCTCTCACACAGGTATTTCAGTATTTCATTATCTATCAACACTTGAGCTGAATCTGTTGATGTATTCGTTTTCATATTTGTATGATCTCCATCTGCTAATAAACCGAATATGTTTATTGTTTTGATCTTGTGTTTCAAAATGATAAATAAATAATGGTCACACTTTATAATTAATGTTAGAAAATGCATTTATTAACTTGAATACTTGTAAAGCATTTATTAATCATTGTTTAACATTTACCAATGCGTTATCAACATCCAAATTCATGCTAGTTAACATTAGTTAATGTATCGTGAGTTAACATGAACTAATGATGAACATTAACAAATACTGCAATAATAAATGTATTGTTCATTATTTGTTCATGTTAATAAATAAATTAACTAATGTTAACCAGCACTACCTTGTGTAAAATGTTACCTAAATAATAGTAATAGAAAATATTGTACAAAATTTACATTTACTTATTTAGCAGAGGCTTTTATCCAAAGCAACTTATAAATGAGGATAAAAAAAGCACTTCAAATCATCAGAGTTGCAGTATATAAATACTATTAAGTCTAATTTATTCAATTTATTTATTTATATATATATATATTTTAGTATTTTTATTTATTGATTTGTATTATTTTTAATTTATATACACTCTTTGGGGGGCTGAATAATGACTTGTAAAGCTTGATTTTGTTCATATTTATGAAGTTTGCATTATTGCATCCTGATATATTCCCATTTATAACTGTGCAGCTGCTTTGAAACAAACTATACTGTATGAAGCTCTCTAGAAATACATTTGGCTTGAGTAGTTTCAAATCTAACAAACCAACTGCTCAGTTAAAGTACAATATTTCTCAAATTCAGTTACACAAAACTCTTTAAACTCGTGCTTAACATATATCTGATGTGTCCTTCTTACGCTACAGAAGTTCTCAGACTTCCTCACGATGCTCAAGACATGCTAAAAACACTGCAGCCCGCAAGAGACGCCTCTACAAAGGAGAGTCTCTGAAGGAGACTAAAAAAGTACGTTTTGATTTCTATATGCCTTTAAGATGTGATTTATTGATTGTTTTATTAACTGTATAAAATATCTAAACATGTAAGGAATAATTGAAGATTTTTTATAGAATCATTAGTGAAATAATGCACATATTAATCATTCAATTATTCTGCTTATACAGCGGTTCCCACAGCTGCTCCACTGTTCAGATGTTGTATTTCAGACATTTGTAATTTAGGGTGGGGCTTTCAGTCCTTTAGGGCGGGGCTATCTGTCATTTGGGGTGGGCCTATTTTTTTTAGGGCGGGGCTATCAGTCATTAACGGTGGAGCTATCTGTCCTTTAGGGCGGGGCTGTCAGTCCTTTTGGGCAGAGCTATCAGTCCTTTTGAGCGGGGCTATTAGCCATTTAGGGCGGAGCTATCAGCCATTTAGGGTGGGCCTATCAGTCCTTAAGGGGCGGAGCTTTTAGTCCTTTAGGGCAGAGCTATCAGTCATTTAGGTTGGGGCTATCGATCTTTTAGGGGGGCTATCAGTTCTTTAGGGTGGGGGTATCAATCCTTTAGGGTGGAGCTTTCAGTCCTTTAGGATGGGGCTGTTAGTGTGTGTCTTCTGTCTGATCTGAATTCGTCTATTTGTCAATCTTTCTCCATTTTTTAGCAACACCCATCTTTTAACAATCCAATCGGTTCCCAAAGTATGAAATCATGAACAGCCCTACGTTTTTTTTCTAATTTCAGGTCCGTTTCAAGTGGATGTACGACATGATAGAAAAAAAGACAATCTTAACTTTAAATGAAAGATAAATTTCATAATTACAAAGAACAGCATGTAAAGAGATCCAGATTTTTAAAGTAAAAAACAGAAATAGTATTTATTATAAATGCACATGCTGTCGAAATGAAATCATTTATTTTAATTTAATTACTTTAAATTGACCAAACTATCCAATTTCAGGTCTCAGATGATGAACATGGCATGAAGAAAGAGAAAGGGTTGGAGAAATGGGACATCATAGTTTTACCCTCTGTGGAGACTGAAGACAATGCCGACAGCTCATCTCAGTCTGAATGGGAGGATGAGGCAGAGAAACTGTGCATCTGGTCAAAACAGCTTAATATAGATGCTATTTAAACACATGCATTCATGTGGACGGAGAAACTGGGCTGAAGGCCCTACATACAGCATATGTTGAGCGTTTCTGAATCTGCTGCCTCTTTTGCTCGATTCCACCTTATATGTACATCCATCTCTCAAAAGACATCCATCTCAGAACAAATGGATGTGCTGTGCTACATTTTTACAACTCATAATTCATAAATTCTCATGAAAAAAAAATGTATGCAATGAGTTGCAAATAGACATGCATTATCAGAAAAAAACAAGAGTCCCATGTTAAAAATAAAACCTATTTCTCTAAATATAAACTACAAGATTGTTTTCAGTAGGGAAACACCTGGACAATGTCATAATATACTTCCAGATTTAATTATGTAAGGCATCCAGACATGACAAAAAGGACAGCATACATTCAGATTACACTGTAATAAGCCATGATATGATTTTAAAATTACTGAGTCAATAACCTTTTCAGATTAGTCATACCCTGTCTGTCTTTAGCCAAGTCTGCATTAGCCAAGTCTGTCTTTCTGCTTTCACATTCAATATATAAACTATAACCAGGATATATAAACACATGAAATATTTCATCGTAGCATTCAGTCATGACAAAAATAACATATAAATGGAAAATATTTTATTGTTAGTTTAAACAGTTAGCTAAAGTCTATTAGCATGTATGATTGCATGTGTGCATGCTTATCTATAAACATATTTTAAATGTATATGTATATGTTTACATTATAATCAGCTTATCAGCCTGTCACGTTATGATCTATTATGGTTTCGTTATGTTTTACTCTTTTTTTAAAAAGTAGATTGTTGCTTTATGTACCTTTAAAAATCGTGGCCTTAATATGTTATCAACAATGCAAACACGCGTGTTTAATAGTAATGCTTCAGCAATTAAGGGTTAAACAGACCCTTAAAATTACGCTTATTATGCCTAAAAGACGATATAAATCGTGGGTTAAATATGTTATCCGTTATGTGTGACTTGGGGTGTGAAAATGCAGTGGATGTGAAGGGCAATTTCAAGGGCCAAAACAAAGCAAACACACGTGTATAATATTAATGCTACAGCCATTAAGTGTTAAACATACAGTTGTAATGATGCATAAGCATTTGGCGCGGTAAATGTGCACAGCAGCTCTTATTAGCATCATTTTTTAATCGGTGAAATGTCTCTCATCGGCCTTCCGCGTTTTCCTGCGGCTCTGCGCAGTGACGTGTGTCGCTGACGGCGGGTCGCGCTGTGGCGGAGCTGCGGGTCTGTGTGTGGAGCTCCGCCCTCCCTGCGCACTCCGCGGCCCGCCCAGCGCCCGCTAAACCCCGCTCCAGCCCTGCCCGAGTCTGGGGGAATCCGACGGCCTGCCTGCCCGGGGAAAATCTGGAGGCCGCCCCGCGCGTTCGTCTATGGTAAGCACGCAAATGCTGGTCAAACACACCGCGCGGGGATTTCTCAGCTAGCTCGCCGCGCGCGCACGGTTGGAGTGCGTGCATTTATTGCGCGTTTTGTTGCATTATATTGCGGCTTTGAGATGCAAGGCCTCGGGTTGGCCGCCGGGCCTTTCGCAGGCCGCATTCGGGGCCTTAAACACTGGGGGTGGGTTATTGTTTATAAACGCTCCCTCCAAACGCTTCTCTGAATTAAAGCGCATTACGCGTGCTTAAATGTGTGCATGGGCGCGAGTCAAACGCGTAGCTATTATGACTCAAAATGGCGCGGGTAGGATGGTTTTGTTTTCAGTTGGAAGAGGGGGAAATTATGGCCACAAGGCGCCATGTTTATGTCTGGCTTCGTGTGCTGCTGAAATACGAGGAAATCTCGGTGGTGCTTGTGACTGAGTGCGCGCGGGGGGTTGCATGCAGGCTCCATTGCGCGTTCATGCACGCGTTATTTATCTTTTTCTCAAGTGCCCGATCTTCGAGCGTTTTCTGTCATGCACGATAGATTAAATGCATTTTGTGTTGTTTTAAAATGATGCACACTCGTCTATTGGCGCTCGTTTGTGTGTTGCGTTCATTTCCAGTCGCGCATCTTGTCGCAGTCGTTTGCAAATGAAAGGGGCGAGCACGTCCGTCAATTATATGTTCATAATTATTTATGTCATGTTCATATTATGCATGTGCACACACCGTTCAAACCCAATGCATGTTTTGAAGTCTGCCACATTGTTATGATTCACCCAGTCAAAAAGAATCAATGCATTATCTATGCTAGCATTTACATGTTAATGACAGATTTAAGTCTGTTGTAATTGAGGATAACAAAACAGATTTGTCAGTATATGAATACAGATGGACTAACAGATGAATTGCATGTGTTGTGATAGCTGTGCCGTGGCCAATGAAGAATAAAGACGATGGATGAGGAGGTGACCAGGCTTGCTCTCCGCTCTCAGGAGCCAAAGATTATACTGCATGGCTCAGGTAATAAAGAAACATCAGGTTTAATGAACGCCAAGCACACTAGTAATTCGTAGTAGTGTTTTTGAACCATGCTATAGTGAAGTACTTAAATTAATCTGGTTGATGCTACATGGGATGCAGCTGCAAGCTAATGAGAAGTATTAATATTATTTATTAAATTACCTATTAATTGTATTTTAGTAATGTCTACCCCAACCCAATTTTAAACACAACCATCACAGTAATGTAAAAACAGTAATTATAAAGAGTATTATTTATTAAATTACTCATTAAATTGTGTTTTATTAATGTCTACCTCAATCTCAACTCCTTTCATTAATGTAAAAACCATAATTATACTGAGTATCATTCATATTATTTATTAAATTACCCATTAATTGTATTTTAATAACATCTACCTCTAACCTAACCCTAAACACAACCATCACAGTAATGTAAAAGCAGTAATTATAAAGAGTATTATTCATGTTATTTATTAAATTACCCATTAATTGTGTTTTATTAACATCTACCCTAAACCCAACCATCACAGTAATGTCAAAACTGCAATTATACTGAGCATTATCTGTTAAATTACCCATTAATCTGTATTTTATTAACATCTACCCCCACTTCAACCCTAACCCAACCATCACAGTAATGTCAAAACTGCAATTATACAGAGCATTATCTGTTAAATTACCCATTAACCTGTATTTTATTAACGTCTACCCTCACTTTAACCCTAAACCCAACCATCACAGTAATGTCAAAACTGTAATTATACAGAGCATTATCTGTTAAATTACCCATTAATCTGTATTTTATTAACGTCTACCCTCACTTCAACCCTAAACCCAACCATCACAGTAATGTCAAAACTGTAATTATACAGAGCATTATCTGTTAAATTACCCATTACCCTTTATTTTATTAATGTCTACCCTCACTTCAACCCTAACCCAACCATCACAGTAATGTCAAAACTGTAATTATACAGAGCATCATATGTTAAATTACCCATTAACCTGTATTTTATTAACGTCTACCCTCACTTCAACCCTAAACCCAACCATCACAGTAATGTCAAAACTGTAATTATACAGAGCATTATCTGTTAAATTACCCATTAATCTGTATTTTATTAATGTCTACCCTCACTTCAACCCTAACCCAACCATCACAGTAATGTCAAAACTGTAATTATACAGAGCATCATATGTTAAATTACCCATTAACCTGTATTTTATTAACGTCTACCCTCACTTCAACCCTAAACCCAACCATCACAGTAATGTCAAAACTGCAATTATACAGAGCATTATGTTAAATTACCCATTAACCTGTATTTTATTAACGTCTACCCTCACTTCAACCCTAACCCAACCATCACAGTAATGTCAAAACTGTAATTATACAGAGCATTATCTGTTAAATTACCCAGTAATCTGTATTTTATTAATGTCTACCCTCACTTCAACCCTAACCCAACCATCACAGTAATGTCAAAACTGTAATTATACAGAGCATTATCTGTTAAATTACCCATTAATCTGTATTTTTAATAACGCCTACCCTCACTTCAACCCTAACCCAACCATCACAGTAATGTCAAAACTGTAATTATACAGAGCATTATCTGTTAAATTACCCATTACCCTTTATTTTATTAATGTCTACCCTCACTTCAACCCTAACCCAACCATCACAGTAATGTCAAAACTGTAATTATACAGAGCATCATATGTTAAATTACCCATTAATCTGTATTTTATTAACGTCCACCCTCACTTCAACCCTAAACCCAACCATCACAGTAATGTAAAATATGAATTATTGTTGTACAGAGTCAAACAAGTGATGTGAGTATCTGCAGCTGTATCCCTTCTAGACTTTACCAGTTAGTCTATTGTGGTTATTCTAAAGTGGCTATGGTAACACAAGTATAGTAATATGAACAAATGACCCAGTACTGTAGTTTTCTACAACTATAGGGTGTCATATACTACAATACACCATGTTACTGTAGTAAAACCTAAAGTATAATACAGTATTTATTGTAGTTTATCAGTTCACTATAGTTAATACTACAGTATGCTGGAGCATTCATTAACAAAGTGTTGTACATACTATAATATACATAGTATAATATACTACCTAAGTATGGTTCTAAAACACTATAGAATTTACTGTAAATTAATACAGTGTTTTTTCATGTGGGATGATGAAATTCTCATTTTATAATGAATCTGTGAACAAAACATTGATGTTGATGACAAAACAGAAAGAAAGTAGTGCAAAAATACTGCAATTAATAACATTTTGTGAAGTTTTAGCAATAAACTTGCTGAAATGAATGAAAATATAAATTTATAAACATGCATCAGGTAATATTACTGATACTGTTAGGTGAAATGCCTATTTATAGAATAATTCTAATCTAAAAATCTTATTAAATATCGATTTTTAGATATGTCAGTTGGATAATTATTGTCATGATATTGAGTGCCGCAATGTATAAAATATAATTGGTAATTAATAATGTGTTAATTTTGTTGCATTACATTTTCAAATGTGTATTAATGTTACCTATGTATTTATATATATATATATATATATATATATGTATATATATATATGTATTTATATATATATATATATATATATATATATATATATATATATATATATATATATATATATATATATATATATATATATATATATATATATATATATATATATATATATATATATATATATATATATATATTAGGCTTGGGTAGTATCCAAATTTTAATACCGTCAAACCTCCTCCCTATTTTACCTCGGTATACGGTATTACCGTGCATAATAAAAAAATTATGATGTAAGGCTCAGACAGCGTCACCAAACTCTTGGCTTGTGCCTAAACCAGACATGTCAAACTCAGGCCCGCGGGCCAATTTTGGCCCGCACTACAATTATATTTGGCCTGCGAGATGATTTCAAATATGTATTACATCTGGCCCGCCGGCCCGTTATACAGCGCACGTAATGCTAAAGGTGCCTACACATTGAACGCGTCAAGCGCTGGGTGGCGTCAGCGCAGCCATTCATTGTGTATGTGCGACGTCAGTGACAAAGCGCAAGTCCGTGCTGAGGCGCAGAGCGTCGCGCAAGGGTGGCGTTTGACTCCCGATTTAAAATATTTTTAATTCGAGCGTCAAAATGTTGTGACGACATCTACGGGCGGCCCATATGAGAGCAGCCGGTGCCGGGAGTTCCCGATGTGGAGCAGGAAGCTAAGCTTAGCTGCTGCTAAGCGATAGAAGGGGCACTGCCGTCCGCGACACTACGTATAAAACTTTATTAAAGGGACACCACGGAGAAAACTCTGCTTTATCGCTTAGCTTAGCAGCGGGCTTACTGCTCCGCATCGGGAACTCCGTCCGACCTAAAAATCAGCTTCTCTCCTATTGGCCGCTCCCAGATGTCGTCACGGCGTTGGCGCCAGTCCCATGTGCATCATCAGAGTAAATGAACAGTGAAAAAAACTAAAATGGATAAATATTATTTTATTTACTGATGGCATGGTCTGTTCAAAGTTGAAAGAGATATTTTTTTAGGTGTTGGCCTTGATGGTCTGTGATTTAAAAAGATTTAGGTTACAATTAAAATGAATAAAGTTAAAGATATAAGCCTGATATTTTTTTCAGTTTTTATTTTATTATTTTCTTAAACCTGATCTGGTTTCAGTATTTAAGCAAAAATTGTAATATATTAATATGGTTAATACAGTAGTTTGCTGTATCTTAAAGATAATAAAAACATAAATAAATTAATAATAAAAATTTGTCTGGCCCTCGACAATGTTCTTTTTTTAAATTTTGGCCCTCTGTGAATTTGAGTTTGACACCCCTGGCCTAAACCATTCAGAAACTGAATACCGTATATGCGACCTTAGGTTCGTGGTCCCCTGTTTGTCTTGTTCGTATTTTTTGGAGGGGCAGGAAACAGCACACAGCACCATGCTCTCTCTCATTCACACACATAGACAGCACCAAGCCAGCAACGCATAGCATCACGCTCTCTCTCATTGACACACATATACACACACACACACACACATAGACAGCACCGCCTGCTCCCGTTCAAATTACACCAGAGTTACTGACCGCTCCTGTGCTTTATTCAGAAATGTATTCTCGTACAACAAGAAATCTGGTCGGGTCCCGTGGTACAACAGCGGGAATGCTGTCCTCTAGTTCGTATTTACCATGTCTCCCTTCTCCTTCGGTCGAAACTGGAAATACTGCCAAACTGCGGAGGTTGTTCTTTTTCCAGACCAGGTCACTCTTACCTCACCTCTCTCTCTCTCTCCTCCACACTGTCCCGTGATGACAATCACGCATACGCATTTTTAGCGTACACATTTTTATTTCAAAATATTTATTACTTGTCTCCTATATAAGTGCATTGTTTTTTATGACGGTATAACGGTATTAAAACTGACACCCTTGCTATTTTTAGATCCCGTGGTATACCATATTACTGTATTACCGCCCAAGACTAATATATATATCTATTTACTTATATAAAATAAATGCTGCAAATGATAAAATGATATTAAGAAAAATATTTGATTGTTGTAATGTAAAATTATTCATTGTAGCAGTTTATATAGTTTAGTGTATATAATTACTTAGACTTTACACACCTGAAACTTGTCTATAGCACTTGTTCACTGCTGCTCTTATAGTTGTGTAAATTGCTTCCTTGTCCTCATTTGTAAGTCGCTTTGGATAAAAGCGTCTGCTAAATGACTAAATGTAAATGTAGTGTCAAACTGTTATTAAAATCTGTCTATCCTTCTAATTTTGCATTTACCATAATTATATATGTTTAAACCTTTAATAAAAGTTTAACCATTAATATAATGTTTGTAGGTGTAAATAACGTTACAGTTTAAACGTTAGTATTGTGCTTTAAAAATTAATAAAGTCTGAAAATATGGCACCTTTTTATTTTATGCAAAACAGCAAACATTTTTATATAATTTATATTTTAGTAGTATTTTATATAAATAAGTGTCAAAATGTAAAATTGTAGATATAAAAATTGTAGATAATGTAATGATAAATAATTGTTATATTCAAAATCTATATGGAAAATGTTTTTATATACAGTTAAAGTCAGAATTATTAGCCCCCCTTTGAATATTTTTTTTCTTTTTTAAATATTTCCCAAATGATGTTTAACAGCAAGGAAATGTTCACAGTGTGTCTGATAATATTTTTTCTTCTGGAGAAAGTCTTATTTGTTTTATTTTGGCTAGAATAAAAGCAGTTTACTTTTTTTAAAAGCCATTTTAAGGTCAATGTTATTAGCCCCTTTAAGCTAATTGTTTTTTTGATAGTCTACAGAACAAACCTTCGTTATACAATAACTTGCCTAATTACTCTAACCTGTCTAGTTAACCTAATTAACCTAGTTAAGCCTTTAAATGTCACTTTATCTTGAAGAATATCTAGTCAAATATTATTTACTGTCATCATGACAAAGAGAAAATAAATCAGTTTTTAGAGATGAGTTATTAAATCTATTATGTTTAGAAATGTGTTGAAAAAAACTCTGTTAAACAGAAATTGGGGAAAAAATAAACGGGGGCTAATAATTCAGACTTCAACTGTGTATATATATATTTGCATACATTTCTCTGCGTGTGTATTCTGTGATCTCTTAATGCATTTGACATCATTACAGCTAAAATATTATGTGTGTTACTTTGCCATTTATATATGCAATTACAGACATAATATTAATCATGTAAAATACAGATATATTAGCAATTTTGTTTGTACAGTTTGGCTTTTTATGTTAATATATTTTAACAAACATTATTACTGCAGATGGGTATTAATACAATATAACATGGGTCTCAGACTGGATTCCTGGAGGGCCGCAGCTCTGCACAGTTTTGTTCCAACCCTAATTAAACACACCTAATCCAACTAATCAAAGTGTTTTATACTACAGGAGAGTATTAAGCAGGTGTGAGTTGGAGCTGGTTGGAGCCAAGCTGTGCAGAGCTGTGGCTCTCCAGGAATTGAGTTTGAGACCAATGCAATATAACATAAAAAAAATAAATAAATTATATATATATATATATATATATATATATATATATATATATATATATATATATATATATATATATATATATATATATATATATATATATATATATATATATATATATATTTTTTAATCAATCAATCAAGTTTTGCATCATGTCACGCAACATTTTTAAAATACATTTTATATTAGTGTTGTTGTATATAACTTAGTGTCAGTGTAATTAACATAGGTAAATCTCTCTACCATTCTATTTTTTTTAGATAGCCACATTTTTAATAAAACTATAGCCTTCATATCGAAACTACATTCCGAATCTTTTTTTAATTGATATTGACATTGGGGTTCGGTCAATAAATATCGATATCGATACCGATTTTTATCGCCCAGTCCCAATCTGTCCAATAGTTTTGCAGTGTACTGTTTGTCAACTATGGACATTATAACTTTATGATTTGAGACAAAGGCTGTTTCTCAATTCCAAGAACGCAGAGAACGGACTTGCGTTCTTGTGGAGACCGGTCTTGCCAGGTGTCCTCGGAAGAACAAACTCGGGAGACCACGAGAACAGAGAACGCGTCCTGTGAGAAATGGGATGCTTCATTCTTCCTGATGGTCACGTGACCCTCACGTGTTTTTAATGGAAAATTATTTAAACATTACAACATTCATACAACGATTTATTGTCTTTCCCCTTTTCAAAATGCGTACTTTGCATAAAAACATTATAATTATACGTTGCACAATATAAATAAAACTGATTTTAATATGAATTTCAGCAAATGAACACTTTTAATGTGTTCATTCCTTTTTATTAAGATTATCTCGTTAATGTATACTTGCATTGTTTCATTTAGAGAAACTCCTGAGGTAAATAAGTTCTATCTCTGAACTTTAATAATAAACCTATATAAAATGCTGCGCTTCCCACCTCCACTCGCAATGACTTCTGGGACTTCTAGAGCGAGTTCGGTGCTCAAGTCAGCATCCACGCGTCCTCGATATCAAGAACACATCCAGGAAGTTTCATGCGTCCTCCGTTCCTGCGGTCTTGAGTATTGGAACTGAACTTTGGCAGCGGATGATGATGTTACACGAGGACGCAATATTGCTGAAGAACGCATATGGAGAAACAGCCGGAGACCTCTGAGAACTTTTGTGCTTGGTTTTTCTATTTGTAAAAATATTTCAGGCTTGATTTATTTATTTATTTTAAATTATTATTATTATATTTTATCTGTGTGTGTGTGTTATTGTAGATGGAGGTGCAGGTGATGAAGAGGAGGAGGAGGAGTATGTGGTGGAGCTGCAGGAGACTGTGCTGGTGTCCGAGGTGGAGGGTGAGGGAGCGTCTGTTCAGGGTTTTTCCTCAGACGAGCTCGTCATTCAGGACGCAGTGGAGGATGTGGTGGCCGAGTACGTGCACTGTGATGATGACGAGGGCGTCGCCGTGGAGACCTGTGTGATGTCACTGGAGGGTGAGGAGGAGGAGGAGGACGGGGTCGCCATGGCGGAGATGACGGAGGATGTGCTGGTGGAGGGGAGAGAGCAGGAGCACGACTCGGATAGCTGCGGAGACTACCTGATGATCTCCTGTAAGATGCGCATGCACTCATTCCTGTATTCGATAGTTTGTTCATTCATATTTTCATTCGTCAATGTATTCATTCATATGTTTATTTGTGTATCAATTCATTCATTCACTCATATTCATGCATTCATTCACTCATATATTCATGCATTCATTCACTCATATATTCATGCATTCATTCACTCATATATTCATGCATTCATTCACTCGTATTTATTCATGCATTCATTCATATGTATATATTCATGCATTCATTCACTCGTGTATATATTCATGCATTCATTCACTCGTATATATTTATGCATTCATTCACTCGTGTATATATATTCATGCATTCATTCACTCGTATTTATTCATGCATTCCTTCACTCGTGTATATTCATGCATTCATTCACTCGTGTATATATTCATGCATTCATTCACTCGTATATATTTATGCATTCATTCACTCGTGTATATATATTCATGCATTCATTCACTCGTGTATATATATTCATGCATTCATTCACTCGTGTATATATATTCATGCATTCGTTCACTCGTGTGTATATATATTCATGCATTCGTTCACTCGTGTATATATATTCATGCATTCGTTCACTCGTGTATATATATTCATGCATTCGTTCACTCGTGTATATATATTCATGCATTCGTTCACTCGTGTATATATATATTCATGCATTCGTTCACTCGTATATATTCATGCATTCGTTCACTCGTATATATTCATGCATTCGTTCACTCGTGTATATATATTCATGCATTCGTTCACTCGTGTATATATATTCATGCATTCGTTCACTCGTGTATATTCATGCATTCGTTCACTCGTGTATATTTATGCATTCGTTCACTCGTGTATATTCAGGCATTCCTTCACTCGTGTATATTCATGCATTCGTTCACTCGTATATATTCATGCATTCGTTCACTCGTGTATATTCAGGCATTCGTTCACTCGTGTATATTCACGCATTCGTTCACTCGTGTATATTCATGCATTCGTTCACTCGTGTATATTCACGCATTCGTTCACTCGTGTATATTCATGCATTAGTTCACTCGTGTATATTCATGCATTCGTTCACTCGTGTATATTCACGCATTCGTTCACTCGTATATATTCAGGCATTAGTTCACTCGTGTATATTCAGGCATTCGTTCACTCGTGTTTATTCAGGCATTAGTTCACTCGTGTATATTCACGCATTCGTTCACTCGTGTATATTCACGCATTCGTTCACTCGTGTATATTCATGCATTCGTTCACTCGTATATATTCATGCATTCGTTCACTCGTATATATTCATGCATTCGTTCACTCGTGTATATTCATGCATTCGTTCACTCGTGTATATTTAGGCATTCGTTCACTCGTGTATATTCATGCATTCGTTCACTCGTGTATATTCATGCATTCGTTCACTCGTATATATTCATGCATTCGTTCACTCGTATATATTCATGCATTCGTTCACTCGTGTATATTCATGCATCCGTTCACTCGTGTATATTCAGGCATTCCTTCACTCGTGTATATTCATGCATTCGTTCACTCGTGTATATTCATGCATTCGTTCACTCGTGTGTATTCATGCATTCGTTCACTCGTATATATTCATGCATTCGTTCACTCGTATATATTCATGCATTCGTTCACTCGTGTATATTCATGCATTCCTTCACTCGTGTATATTCATGCATTCGTTCACTCGTGTATATTCAGGCATTCGTTCACTCGTATATATTCATGCATTCGTTCACTCGTATATATTCATGCATTCGTTCACTCGTATATATTCATGCATTCATTCACTCGTGTTTATTCAGGCATTCGTTCACTCGTATATATTCATGCATTCGTTCACTCGTATATATTCATGCATTCGTTCACTCGTGTTTATTCACGCATTCGTTCACTCGTATATATTCACGCATTCGTTCACTCGTATATATTCATGCATTCATTCACTCGTGTATATATATTCATGCATTCATTCACTCGTGTATATATATTCATGCATTCGTTCACTCGTGTATATATATTCATGCATTCGTTCACTCGTGTATATATATTCATGCATTCGTTCACTCGTGTATATATATTCATGCATTCGTTCACTCGTGTATATATATTCATGCATTCGTTCACTCGTGTATATATATTCATGCATTCGTTCACTCGTGTATATATATTCATGCATTCGTTCACTCGTGTATATTCATGCATTCGTTCACTCGTGTATATATATTCATGCATTCGTTCACTCGTGTGTATTCAGGCATTCGTTCACTCGTGTATATTCATGCATTCGTTCACTCGTGTATATTCATGCATTCGTTCACTCGTGT
The DNA here is from genome assembly GCF_903798145.1 of Danio aesculapii. Lineage (NCBI taxonomy): Eukaryota > Metazoa > Chordata > Actinopteri > Cypriniformes > Danionidae > Danio > Danio aesculapii. Next base: position 4,666,097 of record NC_079439.1, read on the forward strand.
ATATTCATGCATTCGTTCACTCGTATATATTCATGCATTCGTTCACTCGTGTATATTCATGCATTCGTTCACTCGTGTATATTCATGCATTCGTTCACTCGTGTATATTCACGCATTCGTTCACTCGTGTATATTCATGCATTCGTTCACTCGTGTTTATTCAGGCATTCGTTCACTCGTGTTTATTCAGGCATTCGTTCACTCGTGTATATTCACGCATTCGTTCACTCGTATATATTCACGCATTCGTTCACTCGTGTATATTCAGGCATTCGTTCACTCGTGTATATTCAGGCATTCGTTCACTCGTGTATATTCATGCATTTGTTCACTCGTGTATATTCATGCATTCGTTCACTCGTGTATATTCATGCATTCGTTCACTCGTGTATATTCAGGCATTCGTTCACTCGTGTATATTCATGCATTCGTTCACTCGTGTATATTCAGGCATTCGTTCACTCGTGTATATTCACGCATTCGTTCACTCGTATATATTCATGCATTCGTTCACTCGTGTATATTCATGCATTCGTTCACTCGTGTATATTCACGCATTCGTTCACTCGTGTATATTCACGCATTCGTTCACTCGTGTATATTCAGGCATTCGTTCACTCGTGTATATTCATGCATTCGTTCACTCGTGTATATTCACGCATTCGTTCACTCGTGTATATTCATGCATTCGTTCACTCGTGTATATTCACGCATTCGTTCACTCGTGTATATTCACGCATTCGTTCACTCGTGTATATTCAGGCATTCGTTCACTCGTATATATTCATGCATTCGTTCACTCGTGTATATTCAGGCATTCGTTCACTCGTGTATATTCATGCATTCGTTCACTCGTGTATATTCATGCATTCGTTCACTCGTGTATATTCATGCATTCGTTCACTCGTGTATATTCATGCATTCGTTCACTCGTGTATATTCATGCATTCGTTCACTCGTGTATATTCACGCATTCGTTCACTCGTATATATTCATGCATTCGTTCACTCGTGTATATTCATGCATTCGTTCACTCGTGTATATTCATGCATTCGTTCACTCGTGTATATTCACGCATTCGTTCACTCGTGTATATTCAGGCATTCGTTCACTCGTGTATATTCATGCATTCGTTCACTCGTGTATATTCATGCATTCGTTCACTCGTGTATATTCATGCATTCGTTCACTCGTGTATATTCACGCATTCGTTCACTCGTGTATATTCACGCATTCGTTCACTCGTGTATATTCATGCATTCGTTCACTCGTGTATATTCATGCATTCGTTCACTCGTGTATATTCATGCATTCGTTCACTCGTGTATATTCACGCATTCGTTCACTCGTGTATATTCATGCATTCGTTCACTCGTGTATATTCATGCATTCGTTCACTCGTGTATATTCATGCATTCGTTCACTCGTGTTTATTCAGGCATTCGTTCACTCGTGTATATTCAGGCATTCGTTCACTCGTGTATATTCAGGCATTCGTTCACTCGTGTATATTCAGGCATTCGTTCACTCGTGTATATTCAGGCATTCGTTCACTCGTGTTTATTCAGGCATTCGTTCACTCGTGTATATTCACGCATTCGTTCACTCGTGTATATTCAGGCATTCGTTCACTCGTGTATATTCATGCATTCGTTCACTCGTGTATATTCATGCATTCGTTCACTCGTGTATATTCATGCATTCGTTCACTCGTGTATATTCATGCATTCGTTCACTCGTGTATATTCATGCATTCGTTCACTCGTGTATATTCATGCATTCGTTCACTCGTGTATATTCATGCATTCGTTCACTCGTGTATTAGAATTAGAATAATAAAAAATCTAAAAGGTGCTGTGAATTACGGCTGTCAAGATTATGAAATTTATACAAAATTATACATTTATATAATTATACAAATTTTAAGAGGAACACTTTTGTACTTTTAAGGTACTCATATGTACCCTTGAGGTATTAATATGGACCTTTATGGTACTAATTTGTACCTTTTGAAAAGGTACCACCCCAGTGACAGCTTGCGTACCTTTATTTCTGAGAGTGTACGGATAATTTAGCTTACCCAATTGACCTATAGCGCATGTGTTTGGACTGTGGGGAAAAACCGGAGCACCTGGAGGAAACCCACTCCACACAGAAATGGCAACTCACCCAGCTGGCACTCGAACCAGCGACCTTCTTACTGCGTTACATTTTATGGCTTTTATTTGCATCAGGTCGCTGCATCTGGTAGACTATAAGTGCACTAAGCAAGTTGTCATGGTGTTGATATTTACCGTACCTAATAATGAACAGCTTTTCTTTTTTCTTGTGGCTGGGTCTTGTAATTTATCCGGAAACAGCAATGTTGAATTCCAACATGAGATCAGCAACACATCCTTTCATATGCATGTCTTGACCATTACTTCTCACTATGAGAAATGCAAGGTGTGGCGTTCCGTGAGCAGGTTCAAATGCGCGTGTATGATGGTAAATGGGTGTTTGTTTACCATTAGAGGCTTGCTATATGCACAGACTGTTGCCACATAACTCTATTTAAACCCCTGATAAAAGTGATTTAACAATGCCGTAATGTGTTTCTGCTCTCTCAGTGGACGATGCGGGTAAGATGGTGTCAGGAGATGGAGACGAGGTGACAGTGGAGGGAGCTATTGATGATCAGGAGGTGGAGAAGGATGAAGATGGACAGGAGGTCATTAAAGTTTACATCTTTAAAGCAGATTCGGGAGAGGATGATCTGGGTGAGTCATCTCTGTGTGTGTGTTTGTGCATGAGAGAAGTGTTAGGTGCAATAATTATAGCTTTAATGGTCACACTTTACAATAAGGATGCATTAGTTAAAGGTGCAGTTGGTGATTGTCTTCAGAAACATGTTTTGTTGTGCTAGTTGAAAGTCTATTCACTTTCCAATTAGGCATGGGCCGGGATAAGATTCTGACAGTATGATAACCTTGGATAAAAATAGCATGGTTTCACGGTATCACGGTGTTGTGCTCACTGCTCTAAAATATCTTCTTTTTAAATGTTTGTGTAAAAAACAACACCAAAAAAAATCCACTTTGAAAACTAAATATTTTATTTTTTTAAAGATTTAAAATATTTTGTAGCCGTTTACATGTCCAGCTAAATAATGAATCATTGACTTCTGCTGTCTTCGTTAGTTTCAAAAACACAGATTTCTTTACAGTTTAAAACTTGCATCTTTGGATATCTTTTCAGCTGTAGACACTGTTGTCCTAATAAACAAACAAAAAAAAAAGTAAATAAATTATAATTTCGAAACCAGGCATGATCAGACGGTCTATACCAGATCTCGAATTGGACATTCTAGGTTGACACATTCATATTTATTAAATAACGAAGAATCACCTAAATGTAATTACTGCCAGACTGCTCTCACCATCAAACATATTTTGTTGGATTGTAGAACTTTAAATTCCATTAGACAACATTTTTATAAGGAAAGTAGTTTTAATTTTTAAAAAGGTACCACCAGGAAGAGTTTTACATTATTTATCAAAAATAGAACTGAAAAATCATATTTAACTTTGAATAAATTTTTTTTGTACATTTTATCTATTTATATTTTATATATTTGTCTAAGTAATTTTTTTTTATATAATATAAATTAGTTTTTATCATGTAATATTTTTAATGTATATCCATTTGGCCACGAAATAACCATAAGTTGCTGATGTGGCAATAAATATGTAATAAATAAATAATAATAAAAAAAATAAATAAAAAATCTTACACATACTTTAGGAACGGTATTACAGAAAATGTTAAAACCTTGACTTTTCCAAACCGCGGTATTCCTTGAAAACGGTTATCGTCCCATGCATTATTCCATTAGTAATAATTAAAGTAAATGATCTAAATGTATTTATATGTATTTTTATATTCTGGGTGAGGCATAAGACTAAAAAATGTTCATCCAATTAAAATTTGTGGGGTCGACATCTCCCATAATTCTGATAAGTAGCCCAAACAGTCTGTACAATGTGTAGATTCAGACATGCAGATCCGCTGTTTATTCACCTGCACGAGAGAAAGAGAGAGAGAGAGAGAGAGAGGGCAAAGCAAATGTCTAATCAAAACTGTTTAAAACCCTGAATCAATATTGGAGTTAGTTTTACTCGCTGGAGGAAGGACGACACCATGGCTAAAATATTTATGTTAGACAGGTCATGTTCTGTTTTAAACTATTTTAGTCACGCAAAGCTGATGTAGATTGTGTTGTTATGAATGGGTTATATACACAGAAGTGTTGTTCAGCCGCTGAAGTCTCCCAGCGAAAGATTGATTTGACCATTTACAGTTTCATAAGTTGTTTTTATTTCGTTTAACAACAAAACATCAGTAAATAGCGCAGGGATGTCCTGATCCGATATTGATATCCGATCCGATATCAGTCCAAAAACACTATACTGGACTGCGTTAAAATCTCTGATGTAAGCAGTCCGATGCGCTTTAAACTCCGTTACAGCTATTCTGTCCAGCAGCGCCCAGAGCCAGCACGTGCAAAGCCCACGTGATCACAGCACTGCTTGCTAGCAAAGTCCCTTGAAGATTTAACATGCTCTTCACACTAAGTTATGGTGTATTACGATAGAAATCTGTTGTGGCTGACGCTATCAACAACAGCACATCTCTACTAGTTTATTTACTTCATGTCAAGCGATCTTTACATTGTTTTGTATACGCTGCTAAGCAACGCAAGGCACCGAATGTCAACGTAGCGCACATCGTGCGAGCCTCAGAGAAAACGTTTACAATTCGGTCATCATGGCATATCGTGGTACATTCAGTGTGATGCCCAATTCAACACCAGCGCTTCCCACACATAAGACTTTACCTCAGCGGCCTGGTTCTGTGTGTGTGTGAAACTGAGCATACTCAGACTCGCATGCTCTGCTGCTGCAGACCCACAGAGACGCGCTGGACATCTGTCCTGACCTCGGTAGTAGCTTTGAGGAGAGCGCGAAGACACTCAGAAAAGAAAAGCCTTTTACTAAATAGACTGATCCAGCTCATTATTTAGGGTGACAATACATCCTCTTTTTCCCGGACATGTCCTCTGTTTGGGACTTAAAAATGTATTCAGCCAGGATTTCTAAATCGCCTAACATGTCCCGGATTCTCCTTTTGTTTTCTATAGCTGCGTTTATGCATTACTTTATATGCAAACTGTTGCATCTGAACATCTCAGCAGCACCAAGACTGAGAGAGAGAGAGAGAGAGAGGGAGAGAGGGGGAGAGGGGGAGGGGGGATGGGGGCAGATTTGACCTGTCAATGGTGCACATGGATAGTAGGAGTGAAATAGTGGATTTCTTATTTTTTATTTAATTTTTTTTTTTTTACTTGAACACACTGAAAAGAAGCAGTGTCATGTTAAATGCTAAACATCTTTGTTGTTTTAATTGTCTGTTAAATAAGAATGAGAAATCATTCTGCTGCTGAGGGCCATTACAGTTTAAAAGAAAGAATGGTGTTACTTTCGGGCAGAAGGAAAATTTAATTAGAGGCATTCCCATATTTAACTCTTCTTCAAAAAGCCCAGAAAGATAATGTGCTCTGATAAACAGTGTCAGCTTTGCAAATGAGTTTGCAGTTCTGTCTGTCTTTACATTGTCATACTTTTCCCATGTGGGAAGTAGGGTGGAATCTGTGCAATATATTATGAAAATAAAATGAATTTTGATGAATAAAATTATTCTTAAAAGTCAATTATTGTATGTGCTGTGGAGAAAAGGTGTGTTTCAATAAAGCTACTGCAAGTATATTTATATTAAAGATAATATGTGCATTATATATTATAAAATTAGTAATGTTTTGTTTGGGAACATTGATACAGCCATAAATTTGTGCTGATTATTGTATCGGGTTTGTATTGGTATCGGTTAGTACCGAAGGCTGCAATATCGGTATCGGAAGTTGAAATGTTGTATCGGGACATCCCTAAATAGCGCTATTCCGCCTAGCCTGCTTTACTGAGGTGAAGATGGTTTTATATTCACATTGGTTCATTTTTGAACAATGACAACCTGTGACGCGCTCCCTATATTGTTTACCGCTACTCTGAATATTCGATCTGAAATAGCATATAAGTATCGCTTGGTTATAAATGTAAGTCCTGCACGCCGCCGGCCAACCAATAAGCATACAGTATTCGCTTTAGGACAAAGCGTGTGAGAGAATGAGACCTTGCATGCATAAAATATTGCACATTATGACAAGTTTTGCTTGCTAACTACACAACTGAATGCGTGCTAGATATAATACAGTTTTTCATTGGGAATTGTAGTATTATAAAGTACTGTAAAGTTTTACTCGTGAATGACATGTAGTGGATCTCTTTCATCTTTAATGTGCATGTGTTTGGCGTGGCTTTGGACGGGAGGAGAGGGATTGTATTTGAAAGATATACCAAGAAATATCAATATAACACATCAAAACAGAGCCAAAAGCCATTTTGAACAAGAGCGTCTTAAGCTTGGGTGCAGTCTAAAAAGGATTGTTTTTGCGTTGCTTTTAAGTTGTGTTGTATTGTTTGTTTTTACTGGTATGAAGCACTTTGGTTTAGGGCTGCAACAATGAATCGATTAAATCGTTAAAAATCGATTACTAAAAGCGTTTTCAACGAGATTCAAAATCTTTTCGTTGTGTCGCGTGACATGGGGACGTTTGATTATTAAAAAAACACTTTAGTTCAGCACGGAGCAGAGTAAACACGGTCTCTCTAGCGTACTGACGCAGAGTTTGGCTCCTCATAGACCGGGATGAAGAGGAAGGGAGTTCCACAGCAGGGTAAATCACTACAGAATCCTACTTCTGTTCCATCTAGACAAGCATGACAAGTTAGCGTTAGCTCACTAACCCTTAATAGAGCGGCAACTGTAAAATTCAAACTGAGCTTTGGTGTGTTGGCTGGCACTGAGCCAAAGAAAGACTTGTCATATTATCACAATTATGCAATGTTTTAACCACCTAATGCTTATTTTTTGTATTAGACATGTAAATATACACAAGTACTAGTAAAACAGTACATGTAGAGTTTGTAAAACACACAAGAAAGTCTATTGAAGTCTAACAATCCATTCAAATATAATTTGCCGATGTGTTTTATTCATATCAGATACACACAGTGAAAGTAACTATAAAGTTAAAGGTATTCCTCTCTAATTTCACCAGCCACCTGCATGTATTTGGGGAGTAACTGATGATTTTACACGCTGAATCCTGCGTTTTCCGTTTTTATGAGTGAGGCAAACACGCGGCCGCAAGTAAACATCTCAAGTTATAGATTTCATTTATACCGTCTTTTAAACAATAAAATACACTCGCATGTTTATGTGAATTGGAATATCAGGTAGTTGATGACATGATGAGCAAGCGTGTGAATATGTTGAATTTAAAACGAAAAAAATAAATAAATAAATACATAAAAGGGATTCATCTGTCATACAGCGCCTTTGTGGCTGCGGTGTGTCACCATGCAAACATTAAGGGTGAACGTTCTGAAATAACGGTCGCCTAAAAAACCCACTCCTGGGTCCAGATATAATATATTAAACTCACCAGTGAAAGAGTTCATAACAGTAATAAAGCAGCGGTGGTGTAGTTTGCATTGCAAGACTAAAGACATGTTTTATTCGCTCGCCTTTTTTTGATCATTCATTTTTCCATCTGTTGTCATATTGAGCTGCACTGCAAACAAAAACTTTTCTTACTTGGTAATTTTGTCTCGTTTCCAGTCCAAAAATGTAAAATATCTTACATCAAGATTACTAGAGAAGAAAAATGGCATGAGAAAATTAAGTGATGTTTAAAACTTCTGTTTGAGATTATATCTCATTAAGATAATTTTTCTTACCCCATTGGCAAATATTTTTGCTTGTTTTAAGCAGACAATCACTTAATTTTGAGGTGCTTTTTTTTTTTAGAAAACAAGACATCATTTCTTATGCTATTTCATGTGTCTAGTATGTATCTTGATTTAAAATGTTTTAGATATTTGAATAAAGGGTCGGATATTAATGCTTTTCATGTTTTTTTAGTTATTTTTTTATTTTTTTTAATACGATTCATCGATTAATCGAAAATAAATAAATAAATCGACATATTAATCGATTAATAAAATAATCGTTACTTGCAGCCCTACTTTGGTTGTAGTAAGCTGCTATATAAATAAAAGATTGAACAGTACTTGTACAGCATTTATTAATCCTATGGTCTTTAAACACTGAAGTTTGAAGTTTTCATATGCAAAAAATTCATCACGTAAACAAACCTTGCCCATTAAGTCTGAAGCCTATGAATTAATCCATTCTGAAATAAATGCAAAGCATTTTAAGCAGTGATGCATTTATCTCCTTTCTTCTCCAAAGTAGAAAAAGAAAGAGGAATAAATATTGTGCTCATACAATAGTGCATAGAGGAAGGAGAGTTCAGCTCATTATCAGAGCGCTGCGCTGGATTATCCCCAAATGCAAAGTTTATTTCAGAAAATCAGTGTAATTTTGATGCATTGCTTGTGATACTTCACACACACACACACACACACACACACGCACACACACGCACACACACACACACACACACACACACACACACACACACACACACACACACACAAATTCACAAATTCAGAACAGAGATTGGCAGTACCTACAGACATTATAATAGATGGCGGCCACATTGACATATCGGAGCAACAGACCGAAATGCACCATGAGGCGATTATGTCTATGGGCAGAACGTCAAATGTATGGACACACACACACACCCCAGGCAGCAGCAGGGGAGAGGTGTTATCTGTAGCTCAAATGAGGCATTCTGTATTTAGCTTTTCACTTGTACGATGGCTCTGAACTATCAAAACGCTTCTCAAAGCACTTTTTCGGATGCGGAAAGCAAATAAAAATCGAACCTGGTTAGAATTTTGTCATGACGGACGAAAGTTTCGGAGGCAGTGTGTCAATGTGATTCACACAACGTGAGGTTAAAGGGTCACGAAACACCAAAACACATTGTTTGACTCATATGTGTCCCACGCTGCTAAAAACACTATTAGGACACATATATTACACTAAAAAGTGAAAATTGGTTGTTTTTGTGTTATTTCGAGCAAATTCGTTCTTCGTGTTTGAAACTAATTTCTGAAGCTGCGTCACGCCGATTAGATACTTGCGTGTATTCCAGTGTGAAGAGTGGATGTCTGTACCGCGAGTACATCGTGACGTCTCTGAGTGTGCAGCATTAATTCGTGAGAAAGACTTGGTTCAACCCAATCAACGCGCTCTCTTGTGTATGCGGTGCAACTTCATTAATATGCATGATAGCTTCGAAGACTGTTTTACCTGTTACAGAGTTCAGACGGCAGAGAGACGCCACGTTGTGTTGTCAAAACAAGTAGAAGAAGAGTTGTTTGGAGACACGGGTCGTCAGTGTTACGTTTATTAATGTGCTGCAATGAAGGTTTTGTTTTCATTTCCTGCTATGAGAGCGCAGCTGGACTCATGTGTGGATAACAGTGCATGCGACAGAATTATGTTTGTAAGGAACATTGTTTTACCAGAGAGTTTGTCATATGTGAAAATGGTGAAATCCAGAGTTGCAGTTCCTATTTAAAAAAAAAAAAAAGACGCATCTCCAGTTGTTGATTGTCCTGTCTCTACAGATTTGGTAAGTGCGATCAGTGTTCATTTGTTTATGTTTACTCAGATGGCAAAGTTCGTATCGTCAGCAGTGCTCTTTCAGTGTTTAAAGACATACCTTAGTCAGATTGATTTAGTTATAATATAATAGACTGAAATATCCGCTGTAAATGCTGCTCTCTGAGTGTAAACATGTAAACACCTTAATCAAACTATTACCGTCGTGTAGATTTTTCGCCGCATTTTGTGACAGGATAGTCTACACACGGCTTTCTGACGCTACCTATCGAGTTCATCTAAGTTACAGAGAAATGCAAAGGTTTTTTTTTTTTCCCATTCGCCATGCAGTATCAAACATTCCATTAAAACTACACGTTTCCAGCAGTTCCTCGCATCCAATATCTCGTTTGACACAGGGGGCATGCATGAAATGTTCCTGAATGAAAGTGAAAGTGCCAAACTGCAGTTAAAGTTGACTAATCAATAATTTGGCAAGTAATTCGATCACTGATGTCCATGTAAACACAGTCACTGTCTTTCTCCCCTGCGCCTGTGTGTTTGCTTTACCTCTATGAAAATCAGCGCATGCCCAAATGGAAACTCCCATTTTTATGCAAAACCTTCCCTCTTTCCCTCCCCCGACACTCCCACCGAAAAAAGCTGGACACACCCACTTTCCTGACATTATTAAAATCCATGTGTTAACATGAACTAAGAGCTTTACTTTTCATTAACTTTAACAAATATGATTAAAATCTGCAATAAATGTATTGTTCATTGTTAATTTTAGTAATTACATGAACTAAAACAACCTTATTCTGAAGTGTTACCACTTTAATTTGGGATTTTTATTTATTTTTTTTGTTCCTATTTATAAAATAACATGTTACATTTTATATTTACAGGTAATAATTAAAAAAAAAAGCTTATTTATAGGGTTAGTTCACCCAAAAATACAGCTTGGCCCATGATTTACTCTCCGTCAAATAATCATTGTAGATTGATGACTTCTTTCAGTTTAATTCAACATAAGTTAAGTAATGAAACCTTATTTCAATGTAGTGTTTGTTTTTCTGTGCTCGGTGCTGTTGTGAACGTAAACTGATGGCTTTATCATTAATTAAAATGAATCACAAAATATTAAATGAAAAAAATATTGATATCATCATAATATATCAATTATTATTTATTTATTTAGTTAGTTAGTTATTTTTTTGTTATTAGTAGCCATGACTTTATAATTGGTTTAATTATAATTTTCTTCATTTAATTAGATATTTAGTTATTTTTACAGCTTGATTTCAGTTACCGGAAATTACATTTTAATACATGTATATTTTTATCACACTTTAACATTTTTGCTTTATTTGGCTCATCTTAGACCAGACAGAGTTATAGTTTTAGTTTAACGGCACACTTTGGCTCTGTAATGAAGCCGCAGACGTTCTGCAGTGATGGTTTTCAGGGAAGGTCACTTTTATAAGAGACGTGAGAGAAAGTAAAACTGCAGATTCACTTTCTTTGGCGGTCAGACATGCTGGGTATTTCTTGGGCGTTTGCCACCGCTTCAGTTGAGATCTAATCATAATATAACAATGCATCATGATTATGAACATTTGAGCTGCTGTAGTTGTTGGTACGCAGCAAATCTTTACATTTTTGCCTCAAAGCCAGTGGAAATGTCATGAGGGCGGGTAAAAATCTAGTAGGGGTGTGCAGCAAGTGCATTATTTAAAATCTCCGTTTTGTTAATGCTAAATAAATGTGCATCACTTAATGTCATTATTGTTGTTAAAGTGAAATAAATAGGTGCATCACTACAAATATTATTTTTGTTGATTTAAAAATTATCACTACAGATGTCCTTATTTTTGTTTATGTAAAATAAAATGCATCACTGATTATGTCATTTTTGTTAAATCAAAATAAAAATTCAAAATGCATCAGTAAAATTGTACTTTTTGTTGACGCAAAATAAATAAATGTGCATCACTATAAACATCCTTATTGTTGACGCAAAATAAATAAATGTGCATCACTGTAAACATCCTTATTGTTGATGCAAAATAAATAAATGTGCATCACTGTAAACATCCTTATTGTTGACGCTAAATAAATAAATGTGCATCACTATAAACATCCTTATTGTTGACGCAAAATAAATAAATGTGCATCACTTAAAATGTGCTTGTGTTTAGTAATGCAAAATAAATAAATATGTAAAACCTAAAAAAGACACATTTTTTGAAGCAAAATAAATGCAACACTAAAAATGTAATTGATGATGCAAAATAAATAAATGTGCATCACTACATTTCCTTGTTTTATTGATGCAAAGTAAATAAATGTGCATGACTAAAAACATGTTTATTTTTGATGCAAAATTAATAACTGTTCGTCACTATAAACATCTTTTTTTGTTCCAAAATATCTCAGTATGTGTCAGTAAAATGTCCTTTTATTAATGCAAAATAAATAAATGTGCATCACTATAAACATCCTTATCCCTAAGAACAAACGTCTAACATCGTTGACTGTGTCCGTATCCCTCAAAGTTGTTTAGAATTAATTGTTTAGGGATGGTGTGACCAAGTCCCTGTAAGAATTAGTCTTATGTGTGACACAACGCATACCTGTGGGTGCTTTTGATGTACCCTTGATGCTTCTTATGTCCTTGTCGCAGCACCAGTGGCATCGAAATTCATATGCTTATGGGTTTCAATACCAACCCTAATTGTGAGAGACTGTTCATCCTCTCAGGTCACATCATTCAATATAAAAGGTCCACATTGTTTCCCGACAATGTCAACAGATTGGACTGTCTTAGCTACTGGCTGAATGTAAAGGAGGACTAAACACAATTGTTTCTACTTTATAATTAATGTTCTGAACTCTCTGCAGTACAACTTTTCAATGAGTACAATTGTTTGCATTCATTACTTTATTATTATAATTTTCCAATTTCCGTATTTGCAATGCCTGTATTTTGGATTTATTTTTGCACTCAAAATCCAATACAGAAATAGTTTTTATATTGGCATTGATTGTTTTGAAATTCAAATGGCATTTACATGCCTGTGTTTTTATTTCTGTAATAAATATGGCCGTCAAGCCAACAGTTTGAGGATCTTGATTATTGCAGGTATGTTGTTTACACGAAGAAATCTCTTACAAGTTAAACAAAATCTGATAATTCTCCTATTTTGAATTTAAATAGTTTCTTTGTCTTGAGTTTACATAAATTTTACCTTTTGAATAGCCAAAATGACAAGTTTTAGTCTTTTAATTGTGATTAATTTGTTATTTGAGAAGTGTGCATCAAACTGGTGGCCCTTCACATTAATCGGTACCCAAAAAGTAGCTCTCAGTTTTTTTTTTTTTAAAGGTTGGTGACCCCTTTGCTAAATAAATAAATAAATAAATAAATATGCATCACTAAAATGTCCTTAATTTTGGTCAGTTTAAGTAAATGTAATCACTAAAAATGTTTTTAGTTTTGTTGATGCAAAATAAATAAATGTGCATCACTATAAACTTTAATTAATAAATAAATGAATGTGCATCATTAAATTTGTGCTTAAGTTTATAGTGATGCACATTTATTTATTTAGCATCAAACATAAGCACAATTTAATGATGCACATTCATTTATTTATTTATTTATTAAAGATGTTTATAGTGATGCACATTTATTTATTTTGCATCAACAAAACTAAAAACATTTTTAGTGATTACATTTACTTAAAATGACCAAAATAAGGACATTTCAGTGATGCATATTTATTTATTTAATTATTTATTTAGCATCAAACATAAGCGCAAATTTAATGATGCACATTCATTTATTTATTTATTAAAGAAGTTTATAGTGATGCACATTTATTTATTTAGCACCAAACATCTTTAATAAATAAATAAATGAATGTGCATCACTATAAACTTCTTTAATAAATAAATAAATGAATGTGCATCATTAAATTTGTGCTTATGTTTGATGCTAAATAAATGGAGCATCATTAAAAGTCCTTGTCTTTGGTAATGCAAAATAAATAACTGTAAAATGAAAAAACATCATTGTTTATTGAAGCAAAATAAATGTGCATCACTAAAATTGTCTTTGTTTTTAATACAACGTCAATAAATGTGCATCACTATGAACATCCTAATTCATGTTGATGCAGAATAAATAAAGGTGCATGCTTTTTTTGATGCCTCGTGTCCTTCAGTCATGCAGCAGTCCTGATAGAGTGCTGTTTCTGGATTTGTGTCTGCTTGCAGGAGAAACGGTAGATCTGGGTGAGAATGAGACTGTGGCTCTGGCTGAGCCTGTGGTTCGTCCTCTGAGAGAGAAGATGGTCTACATGTCTGTGGGAGACGGTCATCACACTCAGACTGATGGTGAGAAATGCCTTATTCACACTAGCAGCGACTTTGTAGCTGCCTGACGCTCTGGGTGGCGACCTGCTTCAAACGCAGGTCTGTGAAGGCATATACAGCACGAGAATATACAGAGCGAGCTGAGAGAAGATCAGATCAAGGTTATTATAGTTAACGAAAACAAACGAAAAAATGAAAACTAGAATTGAAAAAAACATTTTTGTTAACTGAAATAAAAATAAAAACGATAAAAAAAAACTAGAACGAACTGAAACTGCATATTGCACATACAAAACTAACTGAAACTAACTAAAATTATAGCAAAAACGTCCTTCGTTTTTGTCTTTGTAAAGTTTTTAATACATCAGCCTTTTAGAAGTAAATCTATTTACTTGGCGATGCCAGTTTTATGCTAGGTGTTTGAGCCGTACGGCACCTCAGAGCCTGTAATCCTGATGCCATTGGCCAGATCAAGCCGTTCCTCCTCCAGTCAGTCCTCGCTGTTGCTCCCGCAACAACAACGACTGGACATGACAGCAGCATGGTCACAGCATTAACTACGATCCGAGCAGACACTTAAGTGTTAATTTAACACATTTGTGTCCAATAATGTTTTTTTTATGTGTTAGGGATCAAGAACGAATCACTCAATTTAACTGGATCTCCTAAGTGAACCGGTTGAACTAGTTCACCAAATCGAACTGAATCATTTACAACGATTTGTGTTTCTAGTAAGCACTTATCCTCAAAGACTTACTTTTTATCAAGCCTGATACCCCCTTCTGATTCAAAATAAACCAATATAGACTTATTCAGCTATTAGAACAGTACACAGAGATCGGATTTGAAAACATGTGAACTCTAAATAATGTGCATGTGTGATTCAGTGAACCGAACACAAACAGCACATGACAGCCTGCTGTGACTGAACTAAACTTGAACAACTGCAGCGCGAGTAAACCGAGGGCTTAAATGAGAGGATGTGGTGAAATGTACGTGTATTTCATAACAGAAAATTGTAACGGATTTTATTAAGTGAATCATGCTTCAGTTGCGTTGCAGAACGTGATTGTAAGAAACGTTTCAGATCATGGTGATGTTTTAACTGACTGAAGCTATGATCGCTGACTACATAATTTTGATATGTTGAGACCTAATCTGACACGAAAGATCCGGTTCGCAGAAAAGATCTAAACTTTCCATCACTACTGTGTATCTAACCCCAGAAGCAGCCTTGCACGCATATTGAACGGTACTTAGGGCTACTATCTTTTACTATCTGTTATATTTGAGTTTGAGGATGGGTAGATTGGAGTGTTTATGCTTCCTCTGAATACAGGTTTCAAAAATATATCTTTGGTTGAGTTATTATCCAATATTCTGATGATTTTGTATCTTGCACCTAACAAATTTATATAAAGATAAAGCTAATACTGAAACTAATAAAAACTAAACTAAAACTAAGCAATTACATAATCTAGAAACTAATAAAAACTAGTGAATCTGCCTCTAAAAACTAATTAAAACTAACTGAATATGAAAACAAAAAGTTGAAACGAAATAAAATCTAAAACTAATGAAAAATCCAAAACTAGGTAACACTTTATAATAACTACACACTATGAATCATTTATTAAGCATTAGCCAATAGTGAATTCATTATCTGTTAAGCATTAACTCTACATTAATAAACGTTAGTAAGCAGTTTATTACTGCAGCTACAAATGCTGTATTCTTGACTTATAAGCACGTGTAATGAGCTTAATAAATGTACTTACTTAATTTAGTAATGAAAAATCAATTATTAAAGTATGAATTGCATTATTTACAAATCATTTGTATTTAAGAGTAGTTGGTGGTTTTTAAGATCATTCAGAATGAGTAAATGATTAATAAACTATTGAAATCAACGTTTAAATATCTTATTATTCAGGCGTATAGTAATGGTTACTATGTATGTTCATAAATGCTTTATTAACTCAACTTCATGCAGTTATACTAATAGCTAATATGTTTGTTCATAAATGCTTTGTTAACACATAGATGTGTATCTGATATGAATAAAACGCATCAGCAAATTATATTTGAATGGATTGTTTGACTTACAAAGACTTTCTTGTGTGTTTTACAAACTCTAGATGTATTGTTTTACTAGTACTTGTGTGTATTTCACTTTCCCGAACTCTCACATTCAATCTGCCCAGTTGGTGGAATGAACTCCCTTACTACATCAGAACAGCAGAGTCACTTGCTGTCTTCAAGAAACGACTAAAAACTCAACTATTTAGTCTCCACTTTCCTTCCTAATCTGTAACTGCCTCTCTGGCTATACCACTAACTGTACTCTCTCAAAAAAAGAAAAAAAAACATTACTAATGCTTTGCTTCTTAGACTTTACACACCTAAAACT
>NC_079439.1:4687561-4712561 GCF_903798145.1 Danio aesculapii
TAACGATCACATGCTCTCCAGTCTTAAAGGAACAGCACATGCTGATATTGAGGTGATCGTCATTTATTCGCCCTCATGTTGTTTACTTCCTACCAAGAAACATGATAGGAAATTTATAAATTAATAAATACAATTTAATAGTTAAATAACTGTATAAATATATATGATGTGCATTATTTTTTATACATAATTAGATTTTTGTAGATTATTGATATTACAATAATATAATAAATAAACAACTATTTTCAAAAAATTTCCCAGCACTGTACACATGCTGGAATAGTTGGCGGTTCATTCCGCTGTGGTGACCTCTGAAATAGTCTAAAGCCTGGTTTATACTTTTGCGCTGAGTGATCGGCGTGACCCACGGCGTAAGCTTTGTGCGTAGCCGTGCATTTATACTTCTGCAAGCTGTTTGTGTTGCTTTGCAATAACACTTCCGAAACTCTAGCTGGCAGTAGGTGTTTATATTCCTCTGTGTCGAGTTTCTTCGCTGGTGTTTTGTTTTTTCTGAACGCTTCCTTAATATACAAGTACCTCAAACTCAACATTTTGAGACCGGGGCTCGGCAGATGTGCAACAACTTTAACCATAAGGTAAACACAAAACAAAAATGTCCACCTGGAGCTCCTTCACAGGACTCCACACTTGTAAACACTCGCTCCAACTGGTTTGCGCGGCTCTCGGCCCCGCCCACACTCGTCAGCACTACCAAGCTGACCAATCAGAGAGCTTGTGCAACATGTTGCTACGTGAAGTTTCATTTTTTGAGAGGTGTGCATCAGCGACGGCCACGATGAGGCCTATGTGTCCATGCGTAGGCTGTGCTGGAGCATACACATGCGCTTGACGCAGAAGTATAAATCAGCCTCAAGCAGAAGGAAAATAAATGAAGTTTCTAAAGTGAAAAGTTCCATATAAATGCAGTATTTTCAATATAATTCATGATGATGATTATCATTTAATAACATATTATAGAAATATAAAAAATATGTGCATTTCAGAATATTTATAATATTTCCCATAATGCATTTTTGTGTTTGTTACATAACGTAATGTGTAAATATATTTATATAAATTGCAAATGCTCAAAGTAGCACCATGTTTCAGATCTTCCAATGTCGAATGATCCATTTCAGGACAAAGTAAGTAGTAGTTACTCACTGAAAATCTTCCACTGCTATAAAACAAACGCGCAATAAACATAACATGAGGATTAGTAAATGATGACCGTTTATAATTAGTTTCAGATGAACTCTTCCTTTAACACTCGACTTCCACATCATTTTATATCAATGCGTTTCAGTTAGTTTTACAGAAGATCAGACTTCCAGCCTCTGGGATCAGCTGCGTTTGTTTCATTCACTCATCCCGGCTAAAAATGCATCATCTCTGGAAAATGCTTTTTGAATATTGGACCATGCAGCAGATTTCTCACCCAGTCATGCACTTTACTAGCACGTCCGTCTGTTTCTCAGTAGCTGTCTCAATATATGGATGTTTTCAGATGACGCCGGTGTTTTAATGTTCAGAAAAACACTGGAAGTTGGAACACTGGCACTAATAGCATTGCTTCAGTTTTATTAATGATCAGAATAGGGGAATATCTGGTCTCTCAAACCTTAAATGATTGAAAAAAAAGCTCTTATATTAATAATAATGAGACAAAAACAGAGCATCAAGGCTTGAGAAGGCCAAAATACAGCATAATAGCGTAGTCCATGTGACTCTTCACTGTAAAAATCTGTTAATTGACAGTTTGCTTATTTTGGGATTCACAAGTGCTTTTCTTTTGCTTATTTACTGTTGTGAATTGCATTATGGGATGTTGATCACTGCTCTGTCCACTTCTGATGTTGAAAATTCAACTCTACAGTTTAACAAAGTGACTTTTAGTGACGTTTTAGGCATTTAAAGGATATAATGTGTACGTAATAATATCTAGAGCAGTGTTTCCCAACCCTGTTCCTGAAGGCACACCAACAGTACACATTTTCAATGTCTCCCTAATCAAACACACCTGAATCACCTTATTAGAACATAAGAAGAGACTCCAACACCTGAAGTTAATTAGTCAGGTAAGGGAAGACATCCAAAATATGTTTTGTTGGTGTGCCTCCAGGAACAGGGTTGGGAAACACTGATCTAGAGAAATAAGTCTGTAACAGCAGAAAATGTGCTGCAGTTTATTACAAGGGTTTTGTAGTGTAATATACAACACCAACACAGACAATATAGCACTTTAAACTATTAAAGATGTTCATGAAAGTCACTGTTTCACACTTCTCAAGGTTAACAGTTGTTGGAAGAGACATTAAGGTCCCATAATGCAATTCAAAAGCAGAAATAAATGGAAATATAAGAACATGAATGACAATGAGGAAACCTGCTCATTTACAGAGATTTGTTTACAGTGTAAAGCTGAATACAAGTGTTCTGATACCAAATGAAAAGTCAGTATATTCACAAAAATAAAGAGTTGCATTTATTTTCACTCTTTCTGTTTTGCAGAAGTCAGAAAACTACTTATTATATGGAGATTTTTTTATTGGGGGTGCTTTTTTTGTCACCTTTTAGGCACTTTTAAATGCAGTCGCATTACTTCTGTGCATCACAGAAGAGAAATAGCATGTGCTTGAAATGAAATGAAAATCTCTTTTGCACATTTATTGTCTCTTTAGTTTTATCTTGATGGATTATTTACATAAAATCTGATAAATAGAGCGTCTAAAGCACCCCCTTTCTCACTTTTCTATCATTATAGAACTTTTTAAGTCAAGTTAATTTATAAACTAATTTCGAGAGGATCACATGGTTATGATTGACCACAGCCGGTCCCACGTTAGCTAACGTAGGATTAATCTGATTAGTAAATCGTAAGTCACAATAAATAACCAGAGTTTCTTACCTTATCTTTGTCTTGAAGAACCCCCCCTTCCACCCCTACTCCTCCCTTTTCCTTAATAGAGTGACATGGTGGCTTAGTGGTTAGCATTGATGCCTCCCTGCAAGAATGCCACTGGTTCAAGTGCTTACTAGGCCAGTCGATGTTTCTGTGCAGAGTTTACATGTTCTCCCTGTGCTCGCGTGGGTTTCCCTTGGGTTTCCCTGTTTCCTTCCACAGTTCAAAGACATGTGGCATAAGGGAACTGACTAAAGGAAATTGGCACAGTAGACAAGCTTTAAGTCAGAATGCTATTTATGCCTTTCAGTCAGCAGTTTATCTCTCCATAGCAATCCCTATAATCTGTCATAAGCCATAGCTGAACCAGGGAGATTCCTACCTGAGCTCAGACTCCCCTCTCTCGTGATGAAACGGGAGGGATCCCCAAGCTCGAGGTTCCTATGAGCTCAGGGCTCTCTCCCGGGACAGCATGCCAAACACGGTTTATAATCAATCATCAGCTAAGTGTGAACTCTTGAAATCATTTCTAAAATCCAAGCCCACATCAGGACATTAATAGATTTGTTTCTTTGACTCTGCAGCAGTGCATTTTGGGAATGTGAGACCAGATAACCCCTTTTAGATGTCATTATAGGAAAGCTGGAATTCTGCAGTGAAATGAGAGATGTTTGTCCATAAGGCAAATGGTTTCTTATGTTGTAAGTTGATTTAAATGCATTCATTTGGTTGTATGGGACCACAGAACTTACTAAATGCTGACTAAAAGGGTAAATCTTTTATTGAGAGCACGTCTGGGTCATGTTTAAGCCCAAAATCAAAAGAGAAGTATTATTATATAATGAAAGTTTGTTTTGGTTTAAAAAAAATCATATATATATATATATATATACACAGTTGCAATCAGAAGTATTAGCCCCCCTGAATTATTAGCCCCCTGTTTATTTTTTTCCTAATTTCTGTTTAACGGAGAGAAGTTTCCAACACATTTCTAATCATAATAGTTTTAATAACTCATCTCTAATAACTGATTTATTTTCTCTTTGTCATGATGACAGTACATAATATTAGACTAGATATTCTTCAAGACACTTCTATACAGCTTAGTGACATTTAAAGGCTTAACTAGGTTAATTAGGTTAACTAGGTAAGTTAGGGTAATTAGGCAAGTTATTGTATGATGATGGTTTGTTCTGTAGACCTGTGTTTCCCAACCCTGTTCCTGGAGGCACACCCACAGTACATATTTTGGATGTCTCCTTTTTTCTGATCCATTCGTGTCAGGTGTTGGAGTCTCTTCCAATGTTCTGATGAGTTGATTGAGGCGTGTTTGATTAGGGAGAGGTTGAAAACGTGTACTGTTGGTGTGCCTTCAGGAACAGTGTTGGGAAACACTGCTGTAGACGATCGAAAAAGAAATAGCTTAAAGGGGGTAATAATATTGACCTTAAAATTGTGTTTAAAAAATTAAAAACTGCTTTTATTCTCGCCAAAATAAAACAAATAATTATTATATAAAAAAATATCAGACATACTGTGAACATTTCCTTGCTGTTAAACATCATTTGGGAAATATTTAAAAAAGAAATTCAAAGGGGGGCTAATAAATCTGATTGCAACTGTATAATATATAATAATTTATTTAGCATAACAGTAATGATTTAAATGTGAAATATTGTAATGCTGTAATATTTAAACATTAAAGCAAAAAGTTATTTTATTATTGACATGTAAAAATACATTTTAAAAAGTGTAAAATAAATGTAAACATTAAAATAGATTAAATATGACACACAAACCCAGTTGAATGCTATTGTGATCATTTCAGCTTAATTAAAAACATTTAATCTTCATTTAAAATTTATCATTTCTATTACTGTAATATTCATCTTTGTTATTTTTATTGCATATTTAATGCAGTACAATAATTTTTATTGCATATTTATTGCAGTACAATAACTTGCATTTATTAAAAATGTACAAAATAATAAGTCATTATAATAAAATAAATGTTAAAAATAATAATGTCATTAATTAAATCTTTAAATCAAAAATAATTGTCAAAGTCCCAATGCAAATCTCCAAAATAGTTCAAAATATATTTAATAATTTGAATCTCTTTTGATTTTTGGTTGATGTGACCCGAGCATGTTTTTATTATTATTATTATTATTATTATTATTATTATTATTATTATTATTATTATTATTATTTCTTTCCATTTTGCCAACTTGTAACACTCAGAATGAATTTGCCAATGAGATCGTTCAACACCAGGCCAATATTCTCTCTCATCAGTATACACATGCAATATGATTTTATTACAGAAAGGACAAAACTACATGTTGATTACCAATGCTCATATCTTTGTGTGTGTATGTGTGTGAATGTGTGTGTTAGCAGAGTTTATTCAAAAGCAATGCATTGCATATGTTTACCCTTGCCAATAACCATCTCGTCTTGGCCACTCCATAGTGATGTTCGGGCTGTGTTCACCTACACAGTTTAGCCTCCTAAAAATCCACTAATTGTCTTAATAGTCGACCTCACTCCAAACGTTAAATCTTTCGCTGCGCAAAAGTGTCCAAGAAAGCTGGAATTGACAAGAAACGCGCAGTGTTGTGTTGTTTATATATACCCGAGGTTGATGACGTCATATCCAGCTTTGCATGTGATTGGCCAGAGGTTTCCCGGGAAACGCTCGCTCGACCTCATAGCACTGAAAATCTCACTAACTAAAATAAATAATGAAAAAATAGATCCACGCCATCAGCCTTTCCTCTCTTCCCCCTTCCGTGATCATTTTTTTTATACCGCAGATATTTATTTGGTCACTGTTTAAAACTTTGTTGTATAGTTAAATGTAAGTAGGAATCTATGGGACTATAACTTATTGTTTTGTACACAGATACAGTGTAAAGAGAGAGTGTAGATGTAAAACACTTTGGAAAATGAGGAGTTCTGAAACTTTGTGTTGTCATGGATGTATCTTCACATTTGTTTTAAAAAAAATAAAGATGAAAAAGAAGGAAATAAGAGGCTGATTATTTTCCTGCATCCTCTCCGGTTATTCCAACACAATCTCACGGCAATTCGTAACTTTTTGCTTTAGTGGCGAATTCGTATGATATAATTCATACGATTTAGTACGATTTGCTCATCCCCCAATGACGGTTGGGTTTAGGGGTGGGGCTTGGTGCCACGCCTCCTTTTTAAAAACGTACAATTTCGTACGACTGAACTCGTTCGAATTCGCCACTAAACTGACGTAAAATACTTACGTTTTCTCGTGAGATCAGGCTGGTTATTTTGGACATCTCCCAAATGCTGTTTATTGATATGTCTTCACATATTTAAACATTAATAAAAATATTTGACTTTTTTAATGTATTTACTTTTAGAATGGCTTAACTCAGGGGTGTCAAACTCAGTTCCTGCAGGGCCGCAGCTTTGCACAGTTTAGTTCCAACTCTTAATTAAACACACCTGATCTTACTAATTGAGTCCTTCAGGCTTGTTTAAAACCTACAGGCAAGCAGGGTTGGAACTAAACTGTGTAGGGCTGCGGCCCTTCAGGAACTGAGTTTGACACCCCTGGCTTAACTTGAAGTGCTGTATAAAAATTGGGATTTTTATTTATTTTTTTAATGTAGTTTATGATATGTTTGTAACTTGCGACACACAAATGTATTATACGTTTTTTTTTTTTTTCCAATGGACCAGTAAGTTCAGAAGTCTAGATTCCTCCAAAGAGAGAGATGATACGACAACAGTGACGGACTCGGACACAGATAGTATAATAGATAGAGATAAAGTAAGAATAATAAAAGATTGTATTGTAACAATTCCACAGAAATAAATAAAATAAATAAATAAATAACAGTTCTAGATTTTTCCTTTTCTTTTTTTAGAGTGCAAAATTACCCAATATGCTTTGCATTTATGGGTAAAGTCTAGATTGGGTACGCGGCCAGCCGGAAGTGCGATATGCTCATTAATGTAGCAGCATTTTTAATGACACTGTATAACAATAATTAATATTTGTACAGCACTATGACGGTTGGAGTGGGGGTAGGTATTAAAAAAATACAATTTATTGTGTAATTTAATAGATAGCATAAATAATACTCTGTACAACTACAGTTTTTACATTACTGTGACGGTTGTGTTTAGGGTTGGGGTGGGGGGTAGACGTTAATAAAATACAATAAATCTGAATTTTAATTAATAAAAGAAATAAGTCTTGTTAACATCCGACCATAAATGTATCCAATCTAGCAACAACCGCATTTATGCGTAACGAGGATGCTAAGAACTTTCGGTTGCCAGCTTGATGCTTATAAACACCCCCCAGTCACATTCGGACAACTTTGAGACGAGAGTTTTAATCTATTTTACTTGCTTTTAGGCCCAATCCCAATTCTATTTTTGTACCCTTTCCCTTCCTCTTGGCCCTCACAACCGAGTGTTAAGGGGAAAGGCTTCAAAATTTACCGCTTAGAATTGGGACAGCACTACAGAACCAGCACACATCATCATATTTCATCACGATCTCTTGCTTCATATGATATCAGACGATGACTACTGCTGTAGTTATTCTAGTTGCTTTATTTTTTGGTATTTCTCTTCAGGAAATCACTAAAGGCATACATCATGTTATTATAGAGATCTCTTTAAGATCTCTTTAAGGTCTCAAAACTCAGGGCTTCTGGTAGTACCTAGAATAGCAAAGTCGAGTAGAGGTCGA
This sequence comes from Danio aesculapii, assembly GCF_903798145.1. NCBI lineage: Eukaryota > Metazoa > Chordata > Actinopteri > Cypriniformes > Danionidae > Danio > Danio aesculapii. The sequence continues at coordinate 4,695,211 of NC_079439.1, forward strand.
GCCTTCTCATTTATAGCTCCTAAACTCTGGAATAGCCTTCCTGATAACGTCCGAGGCTCAGACACACTCTCCCAGTTCAAAACTAGATTAAAGACCTATCTGTTCAGTAAAGCATACACTTAGTGCACCACTTAAGGCTTCCACACATGTTTTGCGTCTTGTTGATATACACTGTGAACATCAGCTACGCTAATTATTTTCTTTATTCTCCATTTCCACCTGGGGATACTCTTCCCGAGGCCCTCAGACTATGCAGAGTCACTGATTTGATCCAAGACCAACGACGAGATGATCCCAAGGTTTCCATATCCTGGACCAGGCCGTATCCTGAGCAGCTACTGTGATGGTCATGGAAGAGTGGAGAACATGAGACTGATTCCTGTGACGCTCCAGAGACAGACTAGTCTTCGCTGAGGCCAGCTTCCAGCCTCCGCCACTGAGACTGCAGCTCTGCACAAGACGTTTGGCCAGCGGAGAAATTAAAATGATCGTGCCCAACTGAGCCTGGTTTCTCTCAAGGTTTTTTTTCTTCACTTCCGCCATTAGTGAAGTTTTTTTTCCCTCTCCGCTGTCGCCACTGGCTTGCATGGTTCGGGATCTGTAGAGCTGCGCATCGTTGGATTTGCCCTTCAATATTTGGACTCTCAGTAGTGATTATTAAACCACACTGAACTGAGCTCAACTGAACTGAACTTAAACACTACAAACTGAACTACACTGTTCCTATTTACTGTGACCTTTTATGTGAAGCTGCTTTGACACAATCTACATTGTATAAGCGCTATACAAATAAAGGGGAATTGAATTGAAAAATGATCTAATGTAGCAATAAGATCATAATATACTGTGTATTTACACCGTGGCCATATTCATCTATATTAACACACCAAAACAACACTAACATTATAGCAGACACTGTAAACAACTCATTACTAGCCACTAGACTTTTCTGACAGGGGATTACAGTGTCAGAATGTTGTGGGACTGCTGTACAGGAGTTATTAATAGGGATTATAGATGGCGAAATATTTTATTTTTTTTAAAGCATGTCAGTAAAAGACGAACACGGTTATGAATGTATTAAAACATGTGCTTGTTTGTTGTAAAATTTTGTAATAATTACCAAAAAAAAAAACTAATTTGGGGATCTCCTGACTTCCGGGTTTAGCAATACTGCTGTTGTGGCTGGTGTATTCTGGGAAATTTTCTTACCCTTTGATTTTGAGTGTGGTCCTGAAAAATCTTCGTTCGTAGGGCTATTCACCCCTTCCACTTAGCCCACCTTCAAGCTAAAGAGAATTGGGACACCCCTACCCCTTGACGTGAAAGCGCAAAATGGGGGGGGGATTGAGATTGGTCCTTAATGTCTTTGACCTAATACTGTTGTCGATCAGCGCCACCTACTGGACTGATCATTTAAATACTGCGATCTAATAGGAATGAAAAAACAACATTTCGCGAGGCATTTACCCTTACCAAAGAGCAAAGAATCACAAAGAGGTGACACTCTAGGAAACAGCCACTAGATGGCACGGCGGCCATTTTGTAAAGAAAAAATTCCAATAGAACAACAGCATGTTATAATCTATAAAATAAACTACTAAAAGTGCTGATGATTGTGATGGTAAGTGTTGTATTGTCATCTCTCAGGTTGTATCTCAGTTTTAATGCGCTTTTTAAATAAATAAGAAAACAAAGCAGCTGCTTGCTTCCTCCATCGGCCCTTAACCATCATGACCTCCCAATCATCCCCAAACACCGAATTGGCTCTAACAATAGGTCTACTTTAAAGAAACGCATATGGTTTGTCTGGTGTAATTGTGTGATGTCAAATAAATCAAACCAATCCTCATAGTAGTTTGAAGGTTATAATAATAGTAATAAAAATAATAATTTCTTAAGAGGCTTTTAATATTGACCTTGGTATATTTGTACATTTTTAAAAATATTTTGTTATTAATTCCAGACAAACTATAATATACAAGTATTTCTCCAGGCAGCACAGTGGCTCAGTGGTTAACACTGTCACCTCACAGTAAGAAGGTTGTTGGTTCGAGCCAGTTGGCATATCTGTGTGGAGTTTGCATGTTCTCCCCGTGTTGGCGTGGGTTTCCTCCGGGTGCTCCGGTTTCCCCCACAGCCCAAACACATGCGCTACAGGTGAATTGATTAACTAAATTGGATTAACTAAAGTGTTTAGGTGTTTCTAAGTACTGGGTTGCAGCTGGAAGGGCATCCGCTGTGTAATATTTGGAAGTATTTGGATGATCAATTTCTCTTCAACTGTATACGTGTGGAGTGGGATATAGATCAAAATGCATTAGTCATAAGTGAAGCTTGTGAAATTAAACTTTTTTAAATCAAAGATAGCAACACAAACGCCCCAAACGGAGATTCACAAAAGAGTTTATTGGTCCAAACCCATGAAGAAGAGGTAAGAAATGATAGGAAGAACTTTCAGAGGGTGAAAGGACTGATAGGAAGAGTGTAAAACACTAGAGAGGCACTTTAAATGATTCACTACAGTCATAATCAATCAGATCTTCAGATCGGCACATCAAGGACACTCGTCTGGAGAGAAAACACACACACACACACAGGTCAGATCTCCAGTCAGTTACAGATAAATAATAAACACATGCACTCTTTTACACGGTTTACCATTTTTAGGAAGGATGGCAATGTTTTCAGGCAGAATCCCTTGCTCAAGAGAGAATTCAGTGAATTTATCCAGGACGTCCTGACTCAGGTCTGTTGTTCGGCCTACGGAAACACAGGACCAGTGTTGGGGTAATTAATTATTAGGGTTTAATTAGTTGGGTGAGAAGTGCAACAACCAACCATTGCAATGCTCATAATAAACATGCATGCACACTAACTAACTTTTACAGGATTAAGTGTGTGAGACTGAGAGAGTGTATGGGTGTTTCCCAGTTCTGAGTTGCAGGTGGAAGGGCATCCACTGCGTAAAACATATGCCAGAGTAATTGGCGGTTCATTCTACTGTGGCGACCTCTAATAAATCTATGCTGAATGTGAGTGGTGTTCTTGGAGCTCAGTATAATTGCAGTTGAAACACTGAAGTCACACAGAATATTTTAACAATGTTTTTGGCTTCAGTTCTGGTCTTGGAGCATTTAGGGAATAATTAATAACTGATTTTCTTTCTTTCTGTTTAGGTGTGACTTACAGAAATCAGAATTATACTTTTTGTTTTCTTTTTTAAATATTTCCCAAATGATGTTTAATAGAGCAGGGAAATTTTCACAGCATGTCTGATAATATTTTTTCTTCTGGAGAAAGTCTTATTTGTTTTATTTCAGCTAGAAGAAAAGCAGTTTTAAATTGTTTTAAACACCATTTCAAGGTCAAAATTATTAAACCATCATTATACAAAAACATTATACACTATACCCTAACCTGCCTAGTTAACCTAATTAACCTAGTTAAACCTTTAAATGTCACTTTAAGCTGTATAGAAGTGTCTTGAAGAATATCTAGTCTAATATTATTTACTGTCATCATGACAAAGAGAAAATAAATCAGTTATTAGAGATGAGTTATTAACACTATTATGATTAGGATTGTGTTGAAATAATCTTCTCTCTGTTAAACAGAAATTAGGAAAAAAAATAAACAGGGGGGCTAATAATTCAGGGGAGCTAATAATTCTGACTTCAACTGTACCATAGGGTGAACAATTAATAACTACATTTTATTAAATTTTATTTTTAGCTGTTCCTGACATTAGGATTGCAAATTAAAAACAGATTTTTTTTATTTATTTATTTATTTATTTATTTATTTATCTGTTTTGACATTAGGGTGAATAATTAATAACAGATTTAATTATTTATTTATATATTTGTAATGTAGTGTAATGTGTATTTATATAGTACATTTATCATGTACCATACACCCAAAGCGCTTCACAATCATGAGCGGGGTGGGGGGGGGTCTCTCCACTCCACCACCAGTATGCAGCATCCACTTGGATGATGCGACAGCAGCCACAGGACAACGGCGCCGGTGCGCTCACCACACACCAGCTATAGGTGGAGAGACAGTGATAGAGCCAATTAGGTGTATGGGGATGATTGGGAGGCCATGATAGGTAAGGGCAGATGCAGGGAATTTGGCCAGGACACCGGGGTTACACCCCTACTCTTTACGAGAAGTGCCATGGGATTTTTACTGACCACAGAGAGTCAAGACCTTGGTTTAACATCTCATCTGAAAGACGGCGCTCACTGACAGCATAATGTACCCTTCACTAAACTGGGGAATTAGACTCACACAGATCGAAGGATGAGCACCCTCTGCTGGCCTCTCTACCGCCACTTCCAACAGCAGCCTACTTTTCCTATGTGGTCTCCCATCCAGGTACTGACCAGGCTCAGCCCTGCTTAGCTTCAGTGAGTAACCAGTCTCGGGCTGCAGGATTATGTGGCTTTAAATTAATTAATTAATTAATTAATTTTTAGGTGTGACTGACATTAGGGTAAATAATTAATTTTTTATTTTATTTTTAAAAATAACATTTTATTATAAAAATAATTCAATTCAATTCACAAATAAAGGTGAATTGAATTGAATTATTTTGATCTTATTTTTAGCTGTGCCTGACATTAGGATTAAAAATTAAAAACAGAATCTTCCTTCTTTTTAACTGTGACTGACATTAGGGTGAATCATTAATAACAGTCCTTGAAGTTAAACCTCTTAAGGCCCAGGGTGTTTTTTACATGCATTTTTATTTCTCTTTGCTATTTGGGCTTATTAGAACCTAATTAGAATAAAAATCTAAGTATCATCTTTTGATATGATGTACTTTTAGAGAAAAATGATGTCCATATATGTGGACTCGTGGTCCGAGTTGACATGAAACACTTTTTCCTGAATGTTTTTTAATGCATATTTAACATAGACATTTATTTTTAACTTGCTTTGACTCTCAGAGAGTAAAAACAACATTTGTTCCCATTTTGCACAGTTAAAAATAGTGTATGGGACATTTCATATGCTGCAAAACAGTTGCAGGATGACACTGTGTGTCTGAAACAAAATATAAAACAATCAAACTATTTTAAATAGCCACTTAAGAGCTAAAATGTGCTGTCCATGTGTGTGGACACTCAAGCCCTAGGAGGTTAATGGGCCTATTTTCCCCACCTGCTTAAATGAAACCTGGTTGTTTTAAACTGTGATCATCATTTACCGTAGAGTTTGTTGAGCAGTGTGCTGGAGCCGTCCTTCATCTTGATGGTGTGAATCAAAGCAAATTCATCATACTTCACATCAGCAATGCGCATGTCATTATCAGTTCCCGAGCCTGGGGGGGGGAAACAAAGATTGCTCAATGAAATCGTGTGTAAATCACTGAAATAAATCTGTTAACAGTTTCTGTATTGTTAAGTGTTTCCTGTTTATTTACACTTGTGAATTGCATTATGGGATGTTGATCTCTGCTCTGTCGACTTCTGATGTTGAAAATTCAACTCTACAGTTTAACAAAGTGACATTTTAGTAATAATATAATGTATAAGTAATAATATCTAGAGCAATAAGTCTGTAAAAGAACTGAAAATGTACTGACAGTTTATTACAAGGGGTTTGTAGTGTAATATACAACACCAACCAAGAACAATAAAGCACTGCAAACTATAATAAATGTTCATAAAAGCCACTATTTTTAAACATTCAAGGTTAAAAGGTGTTGCAAGAAAGCTCGATGTCCCAAAATGCAATTCAAAAGCAGAAATAATAGGGGAAAATTATAACATGAATCACAAAATATGGAAAACTGCTCATCTATGAACATGTTTTACAGTGTAGATCACATGTGTCAAACTTAGTTCCTGGAGGGCCGCAACTCTGCACAGTTTAGCTCCAACCCTAATTAAACACACCTGATCAAACTAATTGAGTGCTTTAGGCTTGTTTGATACCTACAGATAGGTGTGTTGAAGCAGGGCTGGAGCTAAACTCTGCAGGGCTCTGGCCCTCCAGGAATTGACTTTGACACCCCTGCTGTAGATGAACTTTTCTTTCTTACGTTCAGTGTGGAAGCTGAATTTTCCGGGAACATCCGTCTTCTGAGCCAGATAGTTCATTCTCCAGCATGTGCCATCAGGACTGGAACAACAAGACAAGTGGGTGAATATTTAACATGAATAGAGCACACATGAACAATACCATAGTAAACAGTATAGCATTTTTGAGTCATACTATAGTAAAGTATACCATACTGTAAATATTATAGTATTCACAACACTTTGTTAATGAATGCATAATGTAATATCAACTAATGAACTGATAAACTGTCAATAAATACTCTAGTATACTTTAGTTTTTACTACAGTAAACTGTGGTGTAACTATATTTGTTGTGTTATCATAGCAATTACCACAACATATTAGTTGAAGTACTGATTCTACAACACTACTATTTACTATAGTATTTTTTCATTAGGGAGATTATGTCATCTGGAGTATGTAAATAAAACCGAAGACATGTAATAAGAGAAAACTACTTTTTAAAATACTTACAATCTAACTACAGTTACTTTAATATGGATTACATGAGTACAACATAGTGTTTTTGAATCATACTATAGTAAAGTGTATCATACTGTTTATATTTATAGTATTTACAGCACTTTGTTAATGAATGCTCTGGTATACTGTAGTATTAATTATCTTGAACTGATAAACTGTAATAAATACTGCAGTATTTTTAGTTTACTACAGTAAACTGTGATGTATTATAGTATAAAGGCTGATTAATACTTCTGCGTCAAACGCACGCGTATGCTACGGCGCGGCCTACGCATGGACGCATAGCCCTCGCCGTGGCCGTCGCAACGACGCGTAGCGCAAGCTCTCTGATTGGTCGGCTTGGTAGTGCTGACGAGTGTGGGCGGGACCGAGAGCCGCGCGAGCCCGATGGAGCCAGTGTTTACAAGTGTGGAGTCCCGTGAAGGAGCTCCGGATGGAAAGTTTTGTTCTGGTTAAAGTTGTTGCACGTCCACCGGTTCCTGCGTCAAAATGGGCGAGTTTGAGCCACTTGTACATTAAGGAAGCGTTCAGAAAAAACAAAACACCAGCGAAGAAACTCGACACCGAGGAACATAAACACATCACTGCCAACTAGCGTTTCGGAAGTGTTATTGCAGAGCAACAGAAACAGCGCTCAGAAGTATGAATGCACAGCTACGCGCGTTGCAAGCGCCGTGGGTCACGCCGATCACTTGACGCAGAAGTATAAACCAGGCTTAACACACCCTATGGTTGTAGAAACTACAGCATTGCGGGATTTGTTTATATTACTATAGTTGTTGTTGTGTTCTCAAAGCAACTATAGAATTACCACAACAGATTAAAGGTCTCGTGAAGTGCTTTGAAACGTGCCTTTTTGTTCAATGTTTTTTTTTAAAGATTTATTTTTAGCCATTTTGCCTTTATTAGATAGGACAGTATTTAGACAGGAAGCTAAGTTGGAAAGAGAGAGAGGGGGGTAGGGAAATGTCATCAAGCCGGGATTCGAACTCGCGACGCCCTGACGTGCTACTGCACCATATGTCGACACGCTAACCACTAGGCTATTGCGCCGACTTTTGTTCAATGTTTAATGTAATCGCAACTAAAACATGAAGAGAGGGTGGGACATAGAGTAGCTCCTCCCCGTTTAAAAAAAACAGCCAATAGTGTTTCGTTTTATCATAGCTCTGGCAGTGAGAGTGGTTGAGCTCAAGCGCATCTTATGAAAAGCGTTTCAAAGGGGGCGGGGCATGTCAGATGCTAGAGAATATTTGATTGGTCAGAAGATTCAATGAGAAAATGAAGTATGAGGTGACGTGAAAAAAAATTGTTGATTCATTTAGGCGGAAGGGACAAACTGCAAGCTTTGTATGTTTATATAATAATAATAATAATAATAATAATAATAATAATAATAATAATTCCTTACATTTATATAGCGCTTTTCTGGACACTCAAACCACTTTTCACATTTATGGGGGGAATCTCCTCATCCACCACCAGTGTGCAGCATTGGTGGAGTGATGAAGCCATTTATGATATGTGGATGATAAGGAGGCCATGATGGACAGAGGCCAGTGGGCAAATTTGCCCAGAATGCCGGGGTTAAACCCCTACTCTTTTCCGAAGGACATCCTGGGATTTTTTAATGACCACAGAGAGTCAGGACCTCGGTTTAACATCTCATCCGAAAGATGGAGCTCATTGACAGTATAGTGTCCCCTACACCTTACTGGGGCATTAGGACTCACACAGACTGCAGGTTTAACGCCCCCTGCTGACCTCCCTAACACCACTTCAAACCATCAAGGTACTGACCGGGTGCAGCCCTGCTTAGCTTCAGTGGGAGTTACCATGTTAGAGTATCAGTTGTATATCTTCTAAATGTGAATTTTGTCATTGTTTTGGAGCACACTAGCTTATAGATATCCTTAAAACTAACATGCTGATACTAACAACTAAAAATATATTGTAATTTTCACAGGACCTTTAATTCAAATACTGATTCTCAAAGACTATTATTTACTATAGTATTTTTATGTGGGAGATTTTATGTCATCTGGATTATGTAAACAAAATTAAGGACTTGTAATTAGTCACCAACTACTTAAAATCCTCGTAATCAAACTGCAGTTATTATTTACACAGTGGTAAGTTGTTCACGTTTCAGTGACTTTAGTCATTTTTTTTCTTTTAACATTTATATTTCATAATAATAAACCGCTTTAGTATTTCTTCAGGTTTTTTTTTTTTTATGGCATCGATACGCAGAGGTAGGGGTGGGCGATATGACCTAAAATTAATATCACGGTATTTTTCATCTTTTGAACGGTGACGGTATAATATCATGGTATTACTTTCAATAGGCAAAATAATCTACATCTCAAGGAAGAACGGACAAAAGAAAGTCTCACTTCTATCACTCTTTAAAAGTTTTGGTTTGGGTCATTGTAAATGCTCAGTCTCGTTATGAGCTGATCTTCATTTCTCTGTGTTGGTGGAATAAAGCAGGCGAGTCAGCCGCACCAATTTATGAGCAGACAGAGCAGGATTCTCATGATGACCACCAGCGCAATACTGCTCTTTGTTATGAGCCGTAGTTTCAGTGTAAACTTAGTAAAGGCGAGTTTCTTTGGCGATGATGTGTACAGTGTTAGATTTTATATTTAGCGGACATTTGCGCTGAACACGCGGTGAATGCAACGCATCGAGATTCGGGCACCTTCTCCGAAAACACTCGATTGATCTCAGCTGGCAGATCAACATTTACCTCATGTCATGATCCGCTGTCATCTGCGCCATTATTATTATTATTATTATTATAACTTTAGGTGAGGTTTGCAAACCTGTGCACTTTTCACTCTTCAGCCGTTTGCCTTTCCTGCAGTAACAAAAGCTCCCTGTTATCTGACAGCGGGAAGCGTTGAGTGACTGACAGCTAATATGAACCAATACAGCAGCAGGGTAGAGCGATTCAGCAAGTTTTTAGAGAAAATTAAATCAGATTGCACTACAACCATTATATTCAGACACACAAATGCTCCCAAATATATTATGAGGGCGCATAGATTACATTTCGGGCGCTCATGCGACCAAAATGGTTGCAATTTCGAGCCCTGTAGTATAAGGACATGTATTCAGACCACAACTGAACGTTTGAAGAAAATTGAATGCCTTATTATTTAGAATTAGCTATTATTGATGTAAATGCAGCCGTTCAAGGCGCATAATTGATTTATTACGGTATTAGAAAATCCATGTCGTGGCGCAATGTCACACCGGTGATGACTATGACACCGGTGTACCGCCCACCCCTACGCAGAGGTGGGTAGAGTATCCAAAATCTGTACTCAAGTAAAAGTACAAGTACTTGCGGATAAGTAAAAAAGTATCTGATGAAAAAATTACTCAAGTAAATTTACTAGTTACTTTTAATAATAATAATAATAATAATAATTATTATTATTATTATTACTCTCTTGTTTTGTTTTTCCCCAATTTCTGTTGAATGGAGAGATTTTTTCCAACACATTTCTAATCATAATAGATTTAATAACTCATCTCTAATAACTGATTTATTTTATCTTTGCCATGATGATAGTAAATAATATTTGACTAGATATTCTTCAAGACACTTCTATACAGCTTAAAGTGACATTTAAAGGCTTAACTAGGTTAATTAGGTTAACTAGGCAGGTTAAGGTTATTAGGCAAGTTATTGTATAACGATGGTTTGTTCTGTAGACTATCTGAAAAATTATAGCTTAAAGGGGCTAATAATATTGTCCTTAAAACGGTGTTTAAAAAATTGCTTTTATTCTAGCCGAAATAAAACAAATAAGACTTTCTCCAGAAGAAAAAATATTATCAGAGATACTGTGAAAATTTTTTTGCTCTGTTAAACATCATTTGGGAAATATTTAAAAAAGAAAAAAATTCAAAGGGGGGCTAATAATTCTGACTTCAATAGTGTGTGTGTGTGTGTATGTATGTATATAGTTGAAGCAAAATGGGGTATATGCCGAAGCATGCTAATAGGACTTTTAATTTGCCAGTAACCTGGGTTAATCATTTCCGGTGAATTACAATGCAAAATCGGCACATTTAAGCGCTAGCCTGCCAATTCTGACGGGCGCGTGCGAGTAAACGGCTTTTTGTCTCGTTTTACGCTTGAGCGACTAAATGAATGCCAAAATCTGTTTAACTGACTGTATTTGAATTACAGTAAAACATCGATGCTGTAAAAGGAACTGAATAAAATGGGAAAAATCCAACACAATCTCACGGCAATTTGTAACTTTTTGACTTCGTGGCTAATTCGTACGAATTCGTACGATCTAATTCATACAATTTAGTACGATTTGCTCATCCCCCAATGACGGTTGGGTTTAGGGGTGGGGTTAGGTGCCACGCCTCCTTTTTAAAATCGTACAATTTCGTACGACTGAACTCGTACGAATTAGCCACTAAACTGACAAAACGTAATATACTTACGTTTTCTCGTGAGATCAGGCTGGAAAAATCTCACTTAACTATAACACTATAACAGGTCACCGGAAGTTTATCAGTATGGGAAACACACTAGCTCGGCATATTTATTATTCGTGATTTTTTAAATTCTTTTTTAAATATTTCCCAAATGATGTTTAACAGATCAAGTAATTTTTCACAGTATTTCCTATATTTTTTCTTCTGCAGAAAGTCCTATTTGATTTATATCAGCTAGAATAAAAGCAGTTTTAATTGTTTTAAACCCATTTTATGGTCAATATTATTAGCCCCCCTTAAGCAATATTTCTTTTGATTGTCTACAGAACAAACCATCATTAATGATTTGGCTTAATTACCCAAACTTGTCGAATTAACCTGGTTAAGCCTTTAAATATCACTAGAAAAATATCTAGTCAAATATTATTTACTGTCATCATGGCAAAGATAAAAGAAATCAGTTATTAGAAATGAGTTATTAAAACGATAGAAATGTGTTGATAAAATCTTTCTGTTAATAATAACAGTATTAATATATATATATATATATATATATATATATATATATATATATATATATATATATATATATATACAATTTTATATTAAAAAATATGTTTAAATGTTAGGCTATATTTTTAATAGTTAACAGTGTAAATGACTTGTGCAGGGCTAGTCAGTTATTCCATTAAACAGCAGTTTCTTTAGTTATCCCATAGTTATTGTTTATAAGGTTCAAATTGGGATAACATTGCCACTTACCACTACGTGTGTTTTTCAGGTCGGAGCTGTCATTCATGTATATGTTGCGATGTCAGTTCGATGCGTGCATCGCATTATCAAACTATTCTTATTCTTGTTGACATCTTGGAGTAAAAACATAGACTGAACTTGAGGCCGGGTGATCTGGTCCGATAAACTCACTGCACAGACAGCGTGACCGTCTTTCTCAGAACAGCAGATGGCGACATGGCGGGACAGCAGTATGAACTCGCACGTCTTTCTAAACTTCAGCCATTATACTAACATAGGTGCGCGCGCTCTAACCGAAAGCGGGAGACTCGTCTCTATAGCAACCTTACAACCTCTCCAATACGGCGCCCCGCGATATTTGCAAACAAGTCATATGAACCATATTTATAGATTCATTTGACCGTAATGGAGGAACGCCGCCAAATGTAGCGAAGTAAGAGTAATATTCTCTAATAAAAGAGTTTTTTCTCTAATAATTAACTTGAGTAAGAGTAATAGTACACGTTACCCAATGATTTTACTTAAGTAAATGTAACGAAGTAAATGTAACCCGTTACTAACATTACTACCCACCTGTGTTTTGTGATTCATAATTTAATTTTTCTATATTTATTTTAGCTTTTGAATTGCATTATGGGAGCTTGATCTTTCTTCCTGTTATGTTTATTACATTTTACAATGATGTATAAGATGACACTAGAGTAGCCGTGCTGTTCAATGGAGTATTCTTTTATTAACTGAACTCCACATTCATGACGTCACACAGGTACGGGTAGCACACTCATACAAAATACATGACATCCCTTCTCTTAAGTTTAATACTATGCAATCTTTAGCAATGTATAAACTTTTTTTTTTTTTTTTTTTTTTTAACAAACTGTATTTGTAAACTCCTTTTTATGTATGCTTTAAATAACTGCATAAACTAAATAGAACTTTTCTTTATCTACACTATTCCTTCTTTATTTCTTTAATTGTAAACAGAGATGAAGTTTCTAATTCAAATCAGAGCTAAACATGCTGTAGATTTTCAGTCTTTGTATCTTGAAGGCAATTTCACTTGTCTCCCAGACCGGGTAATGTACTCATGTGACTGAGACTCAGTAACTACAGTTTCTTGTGTGTCATTGTCCAGCATTGGTGAGGTGTCAGGGACATGCGAGTCTATCACATCACTGACTGTGTTGTCTGTCACAGTTGTGAAACTTTTCTCTCCAGTCTTGAGAATATGTTTCCTGTTTCTCCTGTATGTTCTTCCTTCTGGAGTTTGTATGATGAAGGATCTGGGTTGTTCATGTTTTCGTGTGATTATTGCAGGTTTCCAAACATCTCCTTGTTGCACTCTCACAGTTTCTCCAACATGGACATTTGGAAGTAGTCTTGTTTGTCTGTCAAAGTAAGACTTCTGCTTGTGTTGTCTTTGTTTCAATTTATGATGAATTTGTATGTTGTTTTCAGGTGTCAGCAAAGTGACTGAGGTAGGTATCTTGGATTTGAGTCTGCGTCCCATCAATAACTGTGCTGGTGAGTACCCAATACCATCCAATGGTGTGTTTCTGTATTCCAATAAAGAAATGTAAGGATCATTTTTACCACACTGAGCTTTCTTCAGCAGGTTTTTTATGGTTTGGACTGCTCTCTCAGCCTGTCCATTCGACTGTGCGTGTCCCGGGCTGGATGTCACATGTTCAAATTCCCATGCTTTTGCAAAACTGCTGAACTCTGTGCTGGCATACTGTGGACCATTGTCTGAGACCACGGTATCCGGTATTCCATATCTTGCGAACATTGACTTCATTGCCATAATTACACTCTGAGCAGTTGTGTCAGACAGTTTGCTGATTTCTGTGAATTTAGAGTAGTAATCAACAGAAAGTAAGTAATTTGAACCATCAAAATGGAACAGGTCTGTGCCAATTTTGGACCAAGGTCTTCCTGGTATTGGATGTGATATCATTGGCTCTCTTGGATTACTGTTCTTGTGTGCATTGCACACTGAACATTGTGAGACTAACTCTTCAATTTGAGTTGACATGTTTGGCCAATACAAAACATCCCTGGCTCGTTCCTTACACTTTACAACTCCAAGATGTGATTCGTGTATTTTTGTTAGCATTTCTTTTCTCAATTGACTTGGAACAATGATCTTTGCCGATTTAAAAAGAAGTCCAGAAGTGAAACTTATTTCTTCTTTGAAAGTCCAGTATGTCTGAATCTGTTTTGGGACTTCACTTTTTTCTTTAGGCCATCCATCCATTGTCATTTTGCACAGTAATTGCATTTCTTGATCAGTAGCTGTAGCTTTGCGAAAAACATTTAGTTTTTCTTCTGAAACAGGTAAGTATGTTGTTATGCAGCACAATTCCAGCTGTTGACCAAGCAAATCTTCTGTACACTCATTCAGGTATGCACGACTTAATGCATCAGCAATGTGCATTTCTTTACCTGGCTTGTAAACTACTTTCAGGATGTATCTTTGAAGTCTGAGGAGCATGCGCTGCAATCTAGGTGGAGCTTGGTGCAGTGGTTTCTTAAAAATGATCTCCAATGGTTTATGATCACTTTCAACCTCCACTTCTTTGCCATAGAGATATTGATGAAATTTTTCACATCCATACACAATAGCAAGCAACTCTTTTTCAATTTGTGCGTAATTCTTTTGAGCATCTGTTAGCGCACGTGATCCATATGCCACCGGCTTTTTGTCTTGTAGAATAACTGCTCCAATCCCTTCTGAGCTGGCATCAACTGAAAGCGTGACAGGTTTTTGTACATTGAAGAATTGTAGTGTTGGTGCATTTGCTAACAAATTCTTCATTTTTGTGAAGCTTTTTTGTTGCTCTTCCTCCCAGTGCCACTGAATATCTTCTTCAAGCAGTTTTCTAAGAGGAGCACTGATATCGGATAGATTTGGAATGAATTTGGACAGGTATTGCACCATGCCCATAAATCTCATGAGTGCTTGTTTGTTTTCAGGTGGTGGCATTTTTACAATAGCTCTTACTTTTTCCTCATCTGGCTTGAGACCTTCCTCTGAGATGATATGTCCAAGATATCTTATTTCTGAAGTTCTTATTTGGCACTTGCTCTTGTTCAGTTTTAGATTACACTCTCTTGCTCTTTCCAGTAGCTTGATGAGTCTGTGATCATGTTCTTCTGTTGTTTCTCCCCATACCAGGATGTCATCTATGACATTGACCACACCTTCAAGACCTTCTAACATCTGTGCAATCGCACGCTGGAACACTTCACTGGCTGAAGACACACCAAACGGTAAGCGAAGGAATCTATACCTGCCTATTGGTGTATTGAATGTACAGAGTTTGGAGCTTTCATCATCTAGCTTTATTTGCCAGAATCCTTGATTAGCGTCCAGGACTGAAAATATCTTGGCATTTGGCATGCTGGATACCACTTCTTCCACTGTCAGTAATGGATAATGCTCACGCTTTATTGCTTTATTGAGGTCCTGCGGATCCATACATATACGGATTTTGTTTGGTTTCACCACAGTTACCATACTATTCACCCAATCTGTCGGTTCTGTCTGCTTTACTACAACTCCCATACTTTCCATCTTGTGTAATTCTTCAACTATTTTGTCTTTAAGGGCTATTGGAACCTTTCTTGGTGGATGAACCACTGGTGACACATCAGGGTCTGTTTTAATGTGATGCACAGTTGGTAAGCAACCAAGACCACAAAACAAGTCATCAAATCCTTTTAAAGGGTCGGCTTTATTTTCACTTTCACTTATTTCATGAATTCTTTTAACCATTCTTAGTTTTTCACAGGTTGTGCGTCCAAGTATTGCAGGTACGTTTCCATCCACCACTTGAAACTGAATGTTGTGCTTTTGTTTTCTGTAGGTGAAAGTAAGCTGTACTTGACCCACAGGCGACATCTTGTGGCCAGAATATGTAACTAGGTGACAGTTAGATTTCTTCAGTTTTCTTTGTGTTTCTAGTGTTGTGAACACATTGTGGGGCATTACATTACAGGCTGCTCCTGTGTCTAATTTGAATGTGACACTCTTGTTGTTTATTCTCAAGCTTTCAGTCCAGTTGTCCTTCAGATTTTGTGCTTCAGTGGTGACAGTGTGCACATTTTTCACTCTTTGATTTGTTTGCAGCTCAATAGTTCCTACAAAAAAATCACTTCGTTCATCATCACTTTGCTCATTTTCTTCTATTGATTGTATTTTCTTTGCTGATACTTGAGTTTTGCACATCTTTGCAAAGTGATTCCTTTTGTTACAGGATTTACACACTTGTCCATACGCTGGGCACTTTTGGTATTCATGTTGATATCCACATCGTGAACATTTCACATGTGTTTTGGACTGATTTTCCAAAGCGTGTTGTCTACTTTTCTGTTCAAACTGCACAGTTTTGCCTCTTTTCTTTGTATTTTTAACACTGCTTATTTTATTCACGTCAACTTCTTCAACAAGCATTTTCATTTGATTTGACGTAATTTCATTGGCTCTGCAGGTGTCTATTGCCTTTTCCAACGTGAGATCTGCCTCCCGCAACAGCCTTGCGCGAACATTGTCATCTTTTATCCCGCATACAATTCTATCCCTTATTAGCGAGTCAGTCAAATCACCGAATTCACAGTCTTTCGCCTTGTGTTTAAGATCCGTGACGTATGCATCAATTGTCTCTCCGGTACTTTGTGTTCTCGTGAAAAACATGTGACGAATATATGGCAGATTCTTTCTTGGCTCACAGTACTCTTTAAATTTCATTTTAAGTGCGTCAATCTTATTCACTTCTTCTGCGGTGAACTGGAATGTGTTATAAACTTTGATCGCTTCTTCACCCGCGATATGAAGAAAGGTTGCACACTGTACGGTTTCTGATTTCTCCGCCACTCCGCTAGCAATGAGGTATAATTCAAATTTCTGAAGCCATACCTTCCAATTCTCAGCCAAGTTGCCTTGAAGAGACAACACTGATGGTGGTTGCAGTAGTGACATCTTCTCAGTTGTGCTTTCCGTTTACAATCCCTTTTCTAACACCATGTTATGTTTATTACATTTTACAATGATGTATAAGATGACACTAGAGTAGCCGTGCTGTTCAATGGAGTATTCTTTTATTAACTGAACTCCACATTCATGACGTCACACAGGTACGGGTAGCACACTCATACAAAATACATGACACTTCCAACAACTTTTAACCTTAAAAACTACAAAAAAGGATTTTTATGACCATTTGTAATAGTTTGCAGTGCTATATTGTCTATGTTTGTGTTGTATGTTACTCTACAGAAACCTTGTAACAACCTGCAGCACATTTTCTGCTATTTTACAGCCTTATTTCTCTAGATATTATTTCTTTTACATTATATTATTAGTTCAAACTACTAAAGCGTCACTAAAAGTCACTTTGTTAAACTGTAGTGTTGAATTTTCAACATCAAAGTGGACAGAGCAGAGATCAACATCCCATAATGCAATTCACAACAGTAAATAAACACTTGTGAATCACTTAAAACGGAAACTGTTCATTAACAGATACTTTTGCAGTGATTTCTGATTATTATATATGATTTAAGAGATTA